>NC_048315.1:20932298-20991629 GCF_013100865.1 Trachemys scripta elegans
CCCCCCCCCCCCCTCGCAGCAACAGTCCTGGGGGTGGCGGAGAACAGCCGCACAGCCACACACAGGTACCGTTCGCTCTCTGTGGAGCGATGACGGCGTATTTGATTTGGATACAAGTGACAGATAACACCAACAGGCTGCGGGATGGAAGAACTCCTCTCTCCTGAGGATTTCAAAGCCTGCTAGCCTAGGGGTAGGGTTTGATCCCGCCCAGCTGCCCCTTGTTACCGTCCGCACGCAGATGTCTATAGGCAGGGAGCCGTGCAAACCCATTGGCTTGTCCAGCAAATATTGGGGGGGGGGGGGGGTTCTGGCTCTTCTCTTTGTGGCGGGTTTGAATGGCTCCCGATTGAAACAAAAATAAAAGGGGGAGGGGGGAGTATCAGGTTCTAGGAGGGGGAAGGAAAATGAGCATCAACTTAAAAGGCAACGCGGCTGTGCTGATAAGTAGCAGAGGGAGTGCGCGTCCCTGGGCCGGGGATAGTCACAGGTACTTTGTGCTGCGGTGTAACACCACATTAACATGCAAATGTCTCCCCGCCTGCTGCGAGCAGATAATAAAAGGCTAACCAGGAAAGAGGCTATACCGGGGGAGCCGGAGGCAGGGAGAGGGGGGTTGAAACCGAGGTTTCTTTTTAATTATTTTCTCTCTTTGAAAGGAAAGAAAAGAAAAGGAGATTTGCCAGGTTTTCTTCCAGCATCAACAGCCATAAAGACAGGAGATAGGAAGGTCGAGATGATCAGACAGGCTCCGACCCCAGATCCATCTAGTCTGTCTCTGCCAGCGCTTCTGAACAAGGAGCCATAATCTCCACTAAGGACAATGGTGGAATAACCTGCTCAGCGCCCGCGATCGAGACCGGGTTCCCCAGGGCTCAGCGCCCGCGATCGGGGCCGGGTCCCCAGGGCTCAGCGCCCGCGATCGGGGCCGGATTCCCCGGGGCTCAGCGCCCGCGATCGGGGCCGGATTCCCCGGGGCTCAGCGCCCGCGATCGGGGCCGGGTTCCCCGGGGCTCAGCACCAGCGATTGGGGCCAGGTTTGCTCCCCAGTCCCTCACCCAGTGTGTTGAACTCTACGGACAGGCTGGCCCTCAGGCCTTGATCCAACGTGCACTGAAGCCCACGGACATTAGTTCAGTCACTTAGAGGTTGGCTTATACTAGGAAGGTTTAAATCCCATAGACATCAATGGAGATTCTCACCATCCATATCAGTGATCCCTCCTTTGTTGAACCCGGCCGATCTCTGGGCCTGAATGCTCTCTTGTGGCAGTGAGTTCCACAGCCTACTTATGTGCCGTGTAAAAGAACAGTGCATTTCCCCAGCTGCCAGTTGCATGGAATGGCCCCTTTCTGCTGGCATTGGGATGCCGGATAAACACAAATTCTGATTTTCTTTGTCATTTATAGCCCTCCATCTCAACCCCCCCCATCCATCCCTTCTCTAACCAGTCCTGATCTGCTGACTGTCTCCTCATCATAAAGTCTAGCCATGGCTCCAATGCTTTTCACCAGCAAGCCCTGAACCTCACCTATATCGGCCATTTTAAGATGGGGCAACCAGCAAAGAGCCACGTATTGGGGTGGGAGCATCACACGGCTTTTGATAATGCCATTAGACTGCCAGTGCCCTTTTCCCTTATGCCCCCTCCCCTTCGTTAATAATGATCGTGCCTCACTCTAAACCAGCACTTTTCCCGCTGCAGATCTCAACGCGCTTTGCCAAGGAGGTCAGGATCATTATCCTCATGTTACAGATGGGGAAACTGAGGCACAGAGCGGGGCCGGGACTTGCCTGAGTTCACCCGCCAGGCCAGTGATAGAGCCAGGAATAAAACCCAGGTCTCTTGAGTCCTAGGCCGGAGCGCTACCCACTTTTTAAAGTAAAATCACAGTGCGTGGAGAAGCCTCATGCCGCAGATCGCTACCGCATCACTGACACTTGGTGACACGAGACCCCCACACTAACATGTGGGAGTGCCCCCTGCTGGCTGGGAAGCGGATGCCCAGAGCCAGGTTAACACGCCCCAGGAGTCCTGCTCCTCCAGCCGACCTCGTTCTATCTCTGTACACACCTTCGCTGGGACAGGCCCAGCCACCACATTGGTCACGGCCTGAGATCTGCCCGTGCTGTGTTTGGCGTAAGTGCAACGTTGAGAAAGGCCGAGTCGGTCTCCTCACCCCCCCAGCAGGTGACAGTTTCCTAGCGGACTCGCTCGTGGCTCCTTGTCAGTCTACCTGATTCCTTCTGAGCTAACAAGGGGCGTGCCACAGTGGTGGAGACAGAGTGACGGGGTGCTGGGGTGCGTGTGTTGCCATGGCTGCGTTATGGGGCACGCATGGGTGTATTTGTATAGGGATGTGTGCGCTCTGTTGTGGTGCACACGTGTGTATGTTGCTGTGTTATAAAAACATGAGATTGACCATGCTGGTCAGACCAATGGTCCATCTAGCCCAGTACCCTGTCTTCCAACAGTGGCCAATGCCAGGTGCTTCAGAGGGAATGAACAGAACCAGACAATTTTTGTGTGATCCATCCCCTGTCATCCAGTCCCAGCTTCTGACAGTCAAAGACTAGGGCCACCCAGAGCATGGGGTTGCATCCCTACTATTGATTGACTTTTCTTCCAGGAATTGATCTAATTCTTTTTTGAACCCAGTTATAGTTTTGGCCTTCACAACATCCCCTAGCAGTGAGTTCCACAGGTTGACATTGCGCGGAGAAATACTTCTCTTTTTTTTAATCCTGCCCTCTCTTCATTTCATTGGGTGGCCCCTGGTTCTTGTGTGATGTGAAGGGCTAAATAACACGTCCCTATTCGTTTTCTCCACACCAGTCACGATTTCAAAGACCTCTGTCATATCCCCCCTTAGTCGTCTCTTTTCTAAGCTGAACAGTCCCAGTTGTTTGAATCTCTCCTCACACAAAAGCCGTTCCATACCCGTAATCATTTCTATTGCCCTTCTCTGTACCTTTTCCAAGTCCAGTATAGCTTTTTGAAGATCGATCAATAAGATCTGCACGCAGTATTCAAGATATGGGCTCACCGTGGATTTATATAGCGGCAACATGGTATTTTCTGTTTTATCATCTGTCCTTTTCTTAATGACTCCCAACAGTCTGTTCACTTTTTTGACTGCCGCTGCACATTGAGTGGATGTTTTCAGAGAACTACCCACAATGACTCCAAGATCTCCTTCCTGAGTGAAAAGCAGCAGAGGGTCCTGTGGCACCTTTAAGACTCCTTCCTGAGTGGTAACCGTTCGTTTAGACCCCATCATTTTATATGTATAGTTGGGATTATGCTTTCCAGTGTTCATTCCTTTGCATTTATCAACACTGAATTTCATCTGCCATTTTGTTGCCCAGTCACCCAGTTTGGTGAGTTCCCTTTGCAACTCTTCGCAGTCTGTTTTCTGTTGCTTGTGTGTGTGTGTGCAGCTTGTGTGTGTGCTGTGGCAAAGCTCATTTTCCCAGCCCGTCCTTTTAACCAGATCTCCCCTCGCTTTGCATCCCTCCCCGCCTCCCCCTTCTCTATTGCATCCAACATAAGCTCACTTTCTTGATTCTTCCTGGCTTGGCCCTATTAACACTCATTCGTGGGCCAGATGTTGACCCCCCGCCTCCTCCATCAGCCCATGATGACAGCCTCAGTTGCCCACTTGTTACATTTGCAAACCAGCCCTCTCCTGCTTCCTCCCACGCTGCCCCACGCGGCTGGGAGGTGCCCCCCATAACGTCCACAGTGCGACCCCATTAGCCACTTTCCCCGCCTTCACATTCGCCTGCGCCCTGACGCCGGCAAAAAATGTGACAAAACTGTGAAGTCGCTGGTGAGCGGAGCCCCTGCCAGCCCTGCCGATCTCTGTTGTCTGGTTGTTTCTTTCTGCTCCCCGTCAGTCTGTCTGTCTGTATCGACCTGGTGTCTCGTGTCTTATACGCAGATTGCCAGCTACTCGGGGCAGGGGCCGTGTGTCTGGACAGCCTTTGCGCTGGGGGTCCTGGGCTGTGGGTGACGTTCCTGGGAACTGCAATAATAAGTAATGCTGGAGGTGAGGGAGGCGTCTGGCTCGGGGAGGCCCAGGTAGATGGCACCCTGGCTGTGCTGGGCTTACACTCCAGCCCCATGCTGCTCCCCCTTCAGGCAGAGGAAGGCAGCGCCGCTCCCACCCCCCAGCTGCAGACCCGCCAGCATATGGGGTTGGGGCGGTGAGACCCAGCGTTGCTACCTTCGGATTCAATTAGGCCCCGTGCCGCTCCGGAGGGGGGCCCGTCTCCCCGGTACCGTGGGCAGCCGTGCGTTAAATGAGCTCTTGCCTTGATAGCGCTGGCATTTCAGGCGGCAGCCGCGTGGCTCCACTAACAACCTCGGGGAGTTGTTAAGTAAAAGCTACATGGGGTCGCGCGGGCGGGAGGGAGCAGCGAGCGGGGCCCCTGGCAGCTCGGCAGAGCTGGGGAGGGACCACAGAGGGTGGGGAGAAGTGGGGAAGGGCACACGGGATAGGGGGTGTGGGGAGAGGGGCGTGTGGGGCGAGAGGCGGCGAGGGACATGCGGGGAGAGGATGTGAGGGGAGAGGCATGTCGTGGGAAGGGGTGGGGGATGAGGCAGGGCCACATGGGGGAGGGGATGTGGGGGAGAGGCAGGGAGGTGCACATGGGGAGAGGAGGTGGGGGGAGAGGTGGGGAGGTGCACATGGGGGGAGGAAGTAAGGGGAGGGGGGGGGAGGGGCACGGGGGGGGAGGGAGCATGGGGGAGAGGCAGGGAGATGCACATGGGGGGAGGAGGTAGGGGGAGAGGTGGGGAGGTGCATATGGGGGGAGGGGATATCCCCTACCTGTTCAGACGGTCCCGGCTCCCGGGAGCGTGGGCTGGGAGACCCTAGCTCTCCAGAGGCCCCGCCCACAAAGCTGCTGATTGGAGGAGACATCCGGCCTTGCTGATTGGCTCAGACTTGCTATTTAAGCCAGAAGGAGGCCAGAATGCTGTCTGAGCAGCTAAGGGATAGTCCTGGGTTGGCTGCTCTCTCAGGCCTTGCCTGCCCAGCCGCCCACCCGCCTTGTTTCTGTTTCAGCACCACACCCCTGGGTACCGTGCCTGACCCAGCTCCCACCCTCAGCTTGACTCCTGGCTCTGACCCCCAGCTCCGGTGGCTGACCCCTGCTCTGACCACTAGGCACGACTGGCCACGTCCTGTCTCACATCCATCTCCTGCCATGTTGGATGAGAAAACTCCATCTGCTCCGGAGTCCTACCTCCTGCCACGCCCGGTCAGACAACGAGGCCCAGCCTGACAGACCAAATTAGACTATTACTCCATGCGGTCCACGCTCCGGCCTCCTGACACTCCGCCTCTCGCAGCAGAGTCTGACGCATCACAGGGAGGGCTTGTCACGCATGCCGGGGCCATCTCCCTCTGTGCTCAGCACTGCACAACTGGGGAGGTGTATTGTGGGGATTCCCCCCTTCCTCCGGCACTTTCTGTAAGGGCAGATGCTTTACCTGCCCTGACTACGTTTGGATTTGGGTATTTACATTTGACCTCCCTAAATACCTGCTGCTGTTACAACTGGAGACCGCATTCACCTTCCTTTCCTGTGCTAAACTGCAAAGTTGCTACATGCCGTTAAACCGCGGCCTCTGCTTCACCCCAGAAGTGGCCGCATTTCAGCGGGAGGTGAAGCTCTCCCCATGTAGGGTCTGCGTGCTGGCTTGTGAAGTCTGCGAAGCCAGGGAACGATGTGTAATTGTAAGTTATCGTATCATTAAAGCGGCAGAGCTCAGCCTGGCTGCTTTACCCTTATTACTATGTAGAAAGTCTGTTCCGTAGCTGCAACAAGGCACCTTCAGCTGTGCAAGGCAGGGGAATCAGTGCACTTCTCCGGGGTAAAATTGCTCGGCCTCCGCTCCCTGATGTGGAACATCTCTAGAGGAGTGTGATAATGGCTCAGAAATGCACAGGCCTGGCACCTTATCTGCTTGCAGGAAAACGGCAAGGCTTGTTCTACAAAGGGACAGGTCTTCTTTTTTAACTCTTTAAGCACCTGCATGAGGGAGAGCAGAACCCCTACCCCTGCATCCCTTGAAAAGGCAAACATCAGCGGGAGAGCCAGCCTGCCTCCAGTCCAGTGGGGACATGCTGGGCAGAAAGAAGGGGCCTGCCCCGTGCTGCACCACCGCTGAAATGCAGCCACCTCTGGGGTGGAGCAGAGGCTGCAGTTAACAGCACTCAGCAACATCCTGGGTTAGCACAGGAAGGGAAGGAGAATCCTTTTCCCGATTGGCACTGAAGCAGGAGTTTTGGGGTGTGAAGAATCTTGCCCCATGTGTTCCATGCAGGCTTCTGGCACAGAAGGACTGGGTGTGAGTCGTGCCACACAACCATGCCAAAGTGGGTGGGGACGGGGGACGGGGGGGATGGGGGAGGGCGGGCGCTGACTACAGATGTATCCAAACTCAGGTTGTCAATTTTGGTGGGATGTATTCCTGGAGGTTTCATCACATGACATAATCTTTAATCAACGACAGAAGATAAGACGCTCAGAAGATATTTCCGGGGTCTTGGTCATTTCAGTCGAGTGACAGATCATAAGCCAGGGGTTCCCTTCGTACACCCAGACCAGGGAGCCAGCTTTCACCTCCTACACTTCCAGGACCCCCTTGCCCTGGTCAGAATCTCTTTATTTGTCCTTGCAGCACCCCGGTGGAGGCTGGCAGGGCCGATGTCCCCATTGTACAGATGGGGAACTGAGGCACCGAGAGATGACAAAACAGATCCGCCAGTCCCTTGAGTTCATTGTTATTATGCACTCAGTGAGAGTTAGGCAGCTAAATACCTCTGAGGATCTGGGCCCGCGGTCACACAGGGGATTGAATCCTAGGCTAGAGTCCTACCCATTGGCCATGCCAAATATTGCAAGGCTTCGGGTAAAACTTTGGAACTTGGCAAGGCTGCTAGGGAGGGAACTCAACTTCTCACAGCGTTCTAGACTGCACTGTTAATGTTAAATCACTCCCCCACCCCACCCCACAAGGTCCCCAGACGCGCCCCCCCACCTTCTTTCTGCCAAAACCTTCTCAATGCAATGAAAACAAAATAATAACAACAACAAGAGCAATGAAAACTTTCTGGTTCGGGGTTTTTTGTGTGACAGCGAATCTGGGGCATAAATGGCTTGGCAGCGATGGGGGGTTTATTCCTGCCGCATAAATTACGTGCACACGAACCTCGGGTTTGGGGCGGATCATTTCTAGTGTAAATAATTTGCAAAAATAAGAGTGAGTAGAACAGCAACTCGCAAGGGATGGACCAAGTGTTGGACTCAGCCAGAGACAGTTGACTGATTTATTGTGAAGGTGTCATGGTGAATTTCAAGTCATTTTTCATTGCATAATTAGCCAGTTTGCCATGATTCAGCCAGACAGGAGCCCTAAGGAAGTTAGGGACTCAAATCATTGGCTAGACTCTCCTCTCTGACACCTAACTCCCTTAGGTTTCTTTGAAAAGCCAAGCCCTCGTCTGCACCAGTTATTCAGGGATAACTGAGTGGGATGAGTTGAAGATTCTCTGGTGGCAGAGGGGCTACAGGTATGTGTATAATGTCAGAGTAATTTCTCTGCTATCGTCAGCTCAGCTTCGTAAATGTCCCCAAGCCACTATGTAGACGCAATAAACTGTTGGAACAAATTAGTGGTCGTGATACACAGAACACCACTAACACAGAACACCACCAATGTCT
The DNA here is from genome assembly GCF_013100865.1 of Trachemys scripta elegans. Lineage (NCBI taxonomy): Eukaryota > Metazoa > Chordata > Testudines > Emydidae > Trachemys > Trachemys scripta. The sequence goes on from NC_048315.1 coordinate 20,940,036, forward strand.
CTATCCTGTATGCTGTGGCCACTAATCATGCAGCAGTGTAGGTAGAACACACATTCTCCTCATTCAAAAACAAAGGCCATTTGAGCGAATAGAGAATCCCCGTTAGGTGTCGACAGTATAGGGCTTATGACACACATATGGAGAGTTCTGAGTCCAGGTTGTAGAGGGCAGTAGCACACATACACTGGCCAGTTGACTACATTATTCCACACATAATACTTCTAAAAGGAAATTGCATCGTTCTGATAATGAAACCCTCTTCCTGCAGCTATTCCGTTGGTCAGACAGTCTGCAGATGGCTACCATCTCACATGGCTAGAGGGAGCTTTGGTCACAGTCTCACAGTGGGATCTTAACACTTTAAGACCCGTATCCTCCACGTCTGAAATGCTGGTCATGGCCAGTGGTACATCAGCCAACCTGAACCGATGCTGGGTGTTCCAAAGAGAGCAGACTGCCTTCTAGAGCGCTGAGTCCACTTCTTTGAAATGGAATTGCTTCAAAATTGAACATTTCCTCAGGAAAATTTTGATTTTCCTGCAATGTTTCAATTTTCCATTCCCCTCAGGCCAAACCACCACTGTGCATCATGGGAGGCATGTGGCTGTGGTGAATCATGGGAGATGTAGTCCAGCTGGCGAGTTCAGCCCATAGAGGAGAATGGGGGCATGAGGCACCCAAACTATAACTCACATAAGACACCCAAACACAACTCCCATGAGGCAGTGCAGCAGGTCAGGTGGACACAGATTAATGTGGACCCGAGCTGAAATGAAACGTTCTGACATTATTTTTTGGACGTTTCTGTTCCGTGAAAAGTTTCGATATTTCAATTTTTTGTCCCAATTTGAACCAAAATGTCGGACTTTCCAGCTGGATGCAAATTCCAATTTGCCCTGCTCGTTTCTTAGCTATCCCTTGGACCATGGTGATCTCTACCATGCATGTCAGCATAGCCACACTTGGACGTGGAACCCAGCGCAGGGGCCGGTACTTACGCCTCAAGGCCGGACAGGTTGTGAATTGTGGGATACTAATTCTCAAAGGGCCCGTTAAACTCCCATTCAGCCTCATGTCTAACAGCCCACCTGGGGCAAGTTTATTTCCCATAATCCACACGCCGGAGTTTCTTATTGCAATTATAAAATTTTATTATAGTCTCTTTTTTTTTTAAACACAGATTCATATATGTTAATTTAATGACGAAGCTTATAAGTTCCAAGCAGGGAATTAGGATGTGTTCATTTTACTGCTGAGAATTTTTATTAGATAATCAGCTTGCTCGATCACACCTGCCCCCTTTTATAATTAGGAGCAGTAAAAATGTAGCATGTGTGTTTCCTCCATCTCCTGAGGCGACAAAAATTTGTGCAGGGCCTTGCAAGAAAGTTTTAGGGGAGAGGCAGGAGAAATCGGCCAAGAGACTGAAGTTCTGGAAGATCTCAAAGAGCTTGCAGGAAATCAGTGAATCAGCCACACCTCCGACTGTCCCAGTGACATAGCTGTTCCGTTATAGATAAGTAAACTGAGGCACACAGAGTTAAGCGACTGTGCCAAGCTCAAAGAAGCAGGTGAGTAGCAGAGCTGGGGATAGACGCCGCTGGCTCCCTGCTCTGCTTTCACCACGACATGCCATTGCTTCCTTATGGCACCTAAGTGCACTCTCCTTTAACGGGAAGGCTGGCTCCGAATGCGATAGCCTAGGTAGCCGTGAATTGGGATGAGGAACTTAAAAGGAGATGTTGGACAGAGAAGAGGTGGGCAGGGAGCCATCAAAGGGGCCCTTAAAAGGGAAAATTTTGAGGGTGAGATTCTATGCTAAGCCTGTAAGAGGAGCAACACACAGCGACAGCCCAGGCGGTTGTGGGGGGCAGTCAGATGGCTTTAAGCCACCATTAAACCTTCCCAGTTCTGGGCTGTCATGAGGCTGGAGGGACCCCCAGGAATAACAACGCAGAGGGCCTGTCTACAGCAGCCTCCCCTGGTCCAGGGCTACAGTGCTGGCTAGAATCTCTGTACTGTGGCCTCTACCCATCTCCATCCTCACCCCCGACCCCGGTACACCCCCTACACTCGAGGTTGGGAGAGGCAGCTCTGAGCTAGCCAACTGCACAGCCAGTCAGATACAGGGCTAGTAGGGTCTCTTTATGGGGGTGCAGCCATGTGAAGGGGGCAGAGGATCTCACTCTGGATTTCTCAACGCTGGTTTATGATGCACACAGAATGCCTGACAGGTCTGGGTTTTGTGGGGGTCGGAGAGTTTGTTCAGTGGGTTTTGGGGGGTGTTAAGTTGGTTCGAGTTTTTCCTCCTCAGTTTTTTACCTTAGAAATCCCAGAAATGGCATCTTTGTAAATGGAAAACGACAAAGAGGAAGGAAAAGCAAGATCGGGAAGGTCCAGTTTGATTCTCCAGAGTCGGCTGGAGGTCTCCTTGGAGGACCCAGTGAAATGCAACAGGCGCACTCTCAGACCTCAGTCAAAGGGAGTGTGTTATATCTTTAACCCAGCAAGATTTCCCCCCAGCTGTGTGTCAGACATTTGAGCTACATAAGTGATATCAAACGCAAGCAGCAAAGAGTGTTAAACAGTTATAGCCCCTCTCAGTTAAACAGGTTTTGTTTGCTTTGTACCTGTGATGTCGCAGCCCTACTCATTCTCCAGTTGTCCATAGGGTCTTCCATGGAAAACAGGATGGCCAAGACATGAATTTCTAATGTCAAAAAACAAGCAGTACCTGCCTTCCCTTCCCTTTGAAAAATAGAAAGTCTTACCAGTTTCTTTCAACCATCGAAAGAAAGGCAAAAAAGCACACGCATCCACTGTTTTTCCCTTGTGACTCACCTTTAAGTGGCTTTCCATCCGCCCTTTATGTGTCTATAGGCACCGAAACCTGCAGATGCAGGTGACCTGTGTTAGAGTTCTTGACTGGGATTGTCAAAGCAGCCAAAGAGAGTTGGTCACCCACTTGACTTCTCTGGGCTTTGGCAATGCACCTAACTCCCTTAGGCTGTGAAAACCCCAGCCCTAGCTACCTGCCAGACAGGGGCAGCTGCTACATGATGTCCAAATGACATAAACTGCACCCACAGGTAACTAGGCACTTGGGAAAGATAGGAAAAGGTAGGAGAGAGCCCTTTGGCCTGACTATACTTTTTCACACAACATATAGACTGTGGAACTCATTGGCACCAGAAATGATTGTGGCCAAGACCGTTGCAAGGTTCAAAAAGGGATCGGCCAGATATATGGAGAACAAGAGTAACCGGAGCGGTTATAGTTAATGATAACAAACGTTTCAGAAGGGAAATTAAAGCGCATACGTCAGGGCTGCGGCCAGGGTCTATTAGCGATTAGGATGAGACCCTGGTGGGCCGATTATCCCACTGCTGCTTTCCTCTGAAGCCTCTGGTGCTGGTTGCTGGCCCTCAGGTCTGAGCCAATCTGACAATTTGTATGGTCCAGTGATCCGGCAGCTGTAGTCCCCTTGCTAAGGATTCCCATAGCTGACTCTGTGGAGATGGGGCGTGGCCAGAATGCACTTTGCTCTCACTGGCCTCAGCTGGCGAATGGTCCTTTGGGGAGGTTAGAGCAGCCCCTAGACTGCTCTTGGTGCACCAGGGCTGGGGACTGAAAAGAGAAAGGGGGAGTGGTAACCTTGGTGCGGCCTGCCCCGTTGGTTTTGCAGAGAACCTGGCCTGGTGTGGTTTGGGGGCCTTCTAGTGGCAGGTTTAATCACAGCCATTCTTACTTCAGAGCACGCCAGCTGGGCTACCTTCCCCAGAATGCTCAGTGCCGAGCTGAGGGCTGCAGTATGTCAGTGCAGACTCTACCGATGGCGTCGGGCGGAGGTAACCCACCATGCCAAGAGGCCGTACCTACATCAACAGAAACGCTGCCTCCCCAGGGACATATGCCAGCTTAACCACACTGAGCAGGGTGTGGAGTTTTCACCCTAGCCTGGTGGAATCTGAGACAAAAAGCACATGTCTCCGGTATACACCCCGCTCCCCAAACACACCGCTGTCCCGAGGACCTGTCTCCCCGCACTCGGCTTTGTCCTCGCCCACCCTCGCGTCCTGGCTCATGTCGCATTAACCCTCCTCCTTCGAAGGGCCGACACGAGGTCGCCGTTCGGACTAGTCATCAGAGAACCTGGGGCAACATGCCTGGTCAAAACCCCAGCTGCTCCACCGAGCAGCACTGCAAACCTCTCTGCTCCGGATGCTGGGTTGGGGAAATCAGCCAGTGACAACTTCAGCTGGCCCAGCATGCCGCTACCCATCGTTTAAGAGGGACAGGCTGATGTGAGGCCATCCGGAGCCGTGCCCTAGGACACACCACAAGCACTAGGAAGCCCCAAGAGCCAGCCCCGGCTTGGTCTGCCCATATTGATCACGCTGGTTGAACCAAAGGTGTGGCGATAAACTGATTTGGGGGCAGCTGTGTGTGCAGCCAGTCTTGCATCGCTTAGATCCGTTTACGGGTGCCAGCGGAATCGGTACAAGCCTGGTTTAAATCCAGTGTGTGGCCACACACCAGTTTGGGAAATGGGGGCTGCTCCAGGGGGTAGCCCAGGCCCGTTTCCGGGAGCTCCTCTCACTCAGACCCCTTTGTGGGAGCGGTGTTCAGCCTGACGGCTCCGGCTGCTTGTCCCTGAGCAGAACACCGGGGCCTTTGGAGTCTCCTGTTTAACAGAGCTGTGGGGAGAGTTGCTGTTCCCTGGGGACAGTAGCTGGAGGGGTGGACGGGTTATCGTCCAGGAGAAAGGCAGGAGGTGGGCTGGGTTTTCGGCTAACTGTGAACGATATTCGCTGCTAGCTGAGAACTTTGGCAGGTGCAACGGATGTTTCTGCCGAAGAAAATCAGGCCCCGAGACGCTTTAATTTTGCACGGAAAACAAACACGCCCGAAAGCTCAGAAGGGATCTAGACCCTCAGGCGTCTGCCCTGATCGTTCCCAGCTCCTGATAACCCCGGTCATGACCCATCGATTTCGTTTCCGCTCCGGGACTCGGACCCTGCTGGCCAGTGCCACGCCCTGCACAGATCGGCTCTGCAGCAGGGGCACCCGCTTTAATAGGAACGTTAGCGGCAGATCGGAAGGGGGCATTTACGTGGGCTGGAGGCTCTTTGAGGCAGGGACCTGCTTGGTTCTGTGTTTGTTTGGCACCTAGCAATGTGGGGGCCTGGGCCAGGACGTCTAGCCAGCACAAATAACACATCAGTGGGCAGAGCCTGTCAGGGTGTCTCTACACTTCACACCCAGGCCAGGCTCTGACTCGGCCCCGCTTCCATCCACACACAAATCAGTCTGACTCAGGCCAGCAAGCGCTCGGGAACTGGGACCCGAGGATCATGGCTCAGCGCCTGAGTCCCGCTGCGACTCGGGGCCAAGCCCTGTCAGTTTGCAGTGCGGACGCCGCTCGCGCCACAGATCCGGGTCGGAAGGGCTGTGCAGTGCAGTGGGACTACATTGGCACGGCTATGAGACTGGGTCCAGCGATTGTAAACCCAGGTCTACAATGCAGTGTGGACGCTCACGCGCAGGTGTGGAAACACAGAGCCCCCCCAGATGCGGGCTTAGTATGCAGCATAGAGTGAGCGGCCCTGGCTTCATGCCGCAAGGGGAACAGTTAGCTACTGAATACCTTCTCAGAGGGATGGATCTTCTTGCAAGTGGGGCTGTCAGTCCTGGGTTGAGTTGTCTTGGAAGCTGCTGGTGCAATATCTACTCTGATGTTAATTCCTCCCAGGGTATGGCTGCACTGTAATGGTGCCGCACTAGCCGTCTTGAGTACAAGCCCATCCAGGACCCTGGACCCATGTGCAGCCGGCTAGCCGTGCGGCCACGGCTCTTTCTGGTGCTCTAGCTCGAGGCAAGCTAGCTCCGGTATGTCTCCACATGCTGCCCCGATCACAGGAGAGACGTACCCTCAGAGCACCACAAGCCACACTCTGCTCTCAGTCACAAGTGTGTAAATCCAGGAGCCCAAGGAATCGCTGGGGGTTTACTCCCAGCTGGGCAAGGGCAGTGTTCGGCCAGGAGCGTCCTTGGCCATCAGCATTCTGCGGCACAATCACAGCGGGCACCAAATTAAAATGGAGGCGGACGCCGGAAGGCGACTTAAAGCCAAGCTGAATGCTGCGGAGGCCGGGGGAGGAGGGGTGGGGACTGTCTCGGCACATGAGGGCAGCTTCCAAAGCCGAGTTTCAAATGAATGAGATGTTTCACTTTGAGGCAAGCCTCATGCCGAGCATGACCTGGAACCCGCCCTGTGCCTCAGTTTCCCCTTCTGTGCAATCAGGGTACCGACCCTGCTGGCCTTTGCGCAGTGCCTGGAGACCTACTGATGGAACGTGGCGAATAGCTAGGGATTAGGATTTACCGTAACAGCGCCCTTGCCCCAGGCACTGACCCCAGGAGGTACCGAACCGGGGCGTGTCAGCTATGGCGTGTGCTCCCGGGCCGCCTCCCCCATGACAGACACCGAGCATAGCAGGGACGCTGCGTGTGCACGGGGATGTTCTCATTCTTGTACAACTACATTCACGACTGGCAGCGTGGGCCTCACGAGCCGTTCATGCCTATAGACAAGGCCCCCGGCGTCCTTCCGTGTCTGGCTGCACCCAGGGCCGCGGCTGACAGGCCTGCTGGGCACGTCGGTGCCTAGGCCAAATCCTCAGCCTCCTCCGTCAACGCCTTCCCCTTGGCCTGGCGCTGGGTTCCCGAGGCCCAGCTTGGCTTTAGTGCCACACCTGAAGGAAGCCAGCTTAGAAGGGCACAAAGCCCACGCCAGTTCCCTCTGCCAGTGGGCCCCAAACGTCCCACACGGGGAGCCCCTCCCAGCTGCGACGTGGGAAGAGCAGGGGGTCTGCGGCCCCCCCCAACACCCCTTTGTGACCAGCCAGGTTGAGAAACCATGTGCAGGCTGCGCGGGAGAGCCGGCTTGGGCCCACTGCTAAAATGCCCCCCCCCCCCCAAGGCCAGCAGCTTGGGTTATCTAGGAGGCTGTTTCCTCTAGCATTGGCAAAGGTGAAACCAATTCCCTTCTGCTTCAATGGCCACACACAGTGCACTGGGTATAGCTACACCATTATTGTGACCGGAGCTAACGGCTGCCCACAGCGGCACCTCAGCCAATCACAGCTTGAGGGCTTGTCTACACTCGGAAGATAATTCATCTGAAGGTCGGGTGTGAATTTAAAGTGCAACAGCTATTCCTGATGAACTCCAGGTGTAGACAAGCCCCTAGTTAACGTCAATAGATATGACCAAGCAGGTTTTCAGTCGCAATGAAAGGAGCAATTAAGTCCCTTTATGGAGTAAAGAGAACTACAACTAGGGAGAGCCTGCCCAAGGCACATGGCAGCTCAGAGCTGAGCTGGGTAGGCTGAGTGGGGTTCCCCGCTTGCAAACACAGGGGCTAGGATACCAATAGCAGCCGGAGTGTGTTAATGGTGGTTGTGAGTGTGATCCGGGGAGGCAGAGGAGACACAGGGCTTCTTGGGCACAGAGCTGGCTGGAGGAGCAGGCGTGGGGATTCCTGAGACAGGAAAGTGCTTGTTGCTGCTGTTTGCGGCTCCTGCGTTCAGGGAACAGGACGGCACAGGGACTTTCTTTGTGACTAAACAAGCCGCCACCATGAGTTTGACTCTCACCAATATCTCCTGTGAACAGACAGAACCCCCCGCAAGGCTCTGGTTATTGGCTAGACCACGCGGGCTAAAGGGACAACGCTACACAAACCCAACAGAGATGCTGTCCATGCGCCCGCCTTTCCAGTGCCTTTTTTCCCCCCAGTCTCTTTTATTTATTTAATAAAAATTAGACACAGTGATGGGTAAAGCCCAGTGGAGAGATAACATGACACCACCACCCCCTCCCTTGGCGTGAGCGGCTCTGCTCTCCTGCCCCTCTGCTAGTCAGTGCCGGTGTGTCTACAGCCTGGTATGGTCGGGCTGTGTGGGGGGGGGGCACGTGGCATGGGGCAGCACGCAGGCACCACTGTTGGCATGGTGTGGCCTGCGGGGCGAGGCGGTTGGGGAGCTGCACTGTAGTGAGAGTTGTGGGAACATGGCAATGGGAGAGGCCCAGACTCTGGGCTCCCTGGCAGAGGGGGTCAGATGCCAAGGTGGCGAGGCAGTGGCGGGGAGAGACCCTATCACTGCAGGTTGGCTGGGCCTGGCTTTGGAGGCCCCACTCGGCTATTACGGGGACCAGGTCTGGTGCTAGGAGCACAGCATCATGGTTGAACCGCTCACTCAGAGTCGCTCCCCACCCCTGTGGGGTTGGCACCATCTCCTCTCCCCAGGAGCAGCTGCCCCTTCCCAGGGGATGTGAGGTCGTGGGCCACATCTGAGTTGCTACGTGGCATGCGAGGTCTCAATCCATCGCTCAGCCTTTGGGCTTGCCCTGGGCAGCAGAAGCCGGAGAAGCGAGCAATTCCCTCCCACAACAGCCTGTGTTGAACCCGGGAGCCAAAGAAGAACCACAGTAATATGTTGTACCGAGGGGAAACTGAGGCACGGCGTGGGCAGTGCAGGGAGGGTGACTCGCTCAAGCTTGCCGATTCACCCGCAGGCTCGCGAATGGGACCCACGGCAGCTGACGCCCAGGCCGTGCAGCCTCTCGAAGCTTGCAGACTGGGAGCCGGGTAGCTGGGAGCTCAGCTCGCCCCACGCCCCGCCATGGGTGGGAGGCAGAGAACCCACGCCTAGGGTGCACCAGCTGAGGGGACCCCTGGCCATTTCCGCATGTGCTTCCATTTGGGTAAGGCACACACGCCGAGACAACGAAAAGCAAGTAGGGGCAGGGGGCGGGCCCGGGCGAGGAGGAGCTGGGAGAAGAGCTTGGCCCGGGGCCAAGAACCTCGGCTTTAGATTCCCAAGCATCTCAGGAGCTTTGTGGTTGGGTTCGGAGGCCAACGGGGTTCTTGGCCCCAATCCCTCCCTCCCCTGCTTCATGCCAGCCCTGGCTTTCCAGAAGCACAGCTACACATGGCGGGAACAGGCCCCGGATGGGAGCGAGGAGCCCAGGGCCTGGCACAGCCAGGGACAGCCATGGGCGCTGTCCTCCTCTGGTGCTGAATAGCAAAGGGAGTGGCCATGTATTCCCCGGGGGTCGTGACAATGGGGTTGGCTGGGCCAAAGCCAGACGGCTTCGCTCTAGGTTTCCGGTGCACACCCGAGGCACCACTGGTCCTTAGCTTGGGGCCATGCCCCCTGCCCGCTCCTCCCCTCCCTTCCCCCGGCGTTCGGAGCAGCGTGTCCCACGGCAGGACCGGGCCCGGCGGGGGGGATCCCTGAATGTATATTTATTCAACATTATTGTGCAACAAAGTAAAGCAGAGAAATCCTGTTCGTCTTTCGTGGCCGACGCTCGCTCGGAGGCCGCGGGGCAGGAGGCCGCGCCGCTCGGTCAGTGGTTCGCAGGGTGGGCCAAGGCAGCGTCAGGGCACGTGGAGAGCGGGCACATCCAAGCTGAGCCCTCCACGCAGACCGTTATCACTCCAGGTGTGAACCTGCCCCCCCCCACTTCTTGCTCTATCTCTGGCTCCTCCACCCCCACCAGTGTCTTCCCCGTAACGCGGGGCTCTGCGCCCCCCGCTGCGCCGGCTCCCCTCTACGGTGCCACCTAGCGCCCAGCAGGACGGGGGGCGTTTGTGCAAGCAGCGTGCAGGCACCTCGGCACTTTGGCGGTGAGTGGGCGGAAGGCAGAGGTGGCCCCTTGCTCCCTTGGGACGCCGGGGTTCACCCCGCTCCGTTTGGCTCGCTCGACACTCGTTCCCTTTCAAAGAAAAAAAAAAGTGGCAGAAGGGGGAGCCCCGTGCGCGGAAGAGAGAGCGAAAGGGAAAGGGGGGGAGTATCGAAAATCGGCTCCCGCGGTCAGGGTCTGGGGTATCCGCTCAAGCCCCGGCCGGTGGGCAGTGGCTGGCGTGGCGTGGCTAAGCGATCTCCTTGATCCTGCAGATGTAGTCGTGGAGCGCCTCGGGATCCTGTAGCCCCATGTCCTGGCACACCCACTCCAGGTCCTCCTCGTCAGCGATGGGGATGGAGTTGTAGGCCAGCTCCTCGGAGGGCAGCGTGGCGAAGGTGGTGAACTTCACCCGCTTCCTCTTGGAAGTGGGCGAGTTGAGCGGGTCCTCGCTCTGGTCCCTGGTGGAGCCTCCCGAGGAGCCATCTCCCCGCCCGTGCACCTGGCTCTGCACGCTGGTCTGCGAGCTGCCGCTGCTGTGGTGGTCCCCATGGCAGCAGGTCTGGACGCTCTCCAGCGGATTGCCGGGGCTCTCGGGCGGAGGGGAGAGGTCATTCTGGACCCTCAGGGGCTGCCCGTTGCCCAAGAAGACCCAGTGGTGGGAGTGGTCCATGTTGGTCTGGCCCTCGGGCGGGATGCGCTTGTGCCTATACTTCAGCACGAAGACGATGCAGTTGATGAGGAAGACCAGGATGGCCAAGCAGAAGACGCCCAGCAGGGCGTACATGCCGATCTCCAGGTCCGTCAGCCCCCGCGGCACCTGCACGAAGCCCGTGGGGATGGTGGGGAAGTCCTCAGTGGTATGGGGGATGCTGGGAGCTCTGCTGTCCTGGCTGGGCTCCGGCTTCCTCTCCACATCTGCCCGCAGGGTGGTGCTGGCCGCGCTCTCCTCCTTCCCTGAGGTCCCCGGCTTGCTCGGCACGTGGCCGGCATCCCCATAGTCATAGGTGGGGTCCTCCTCGGAGCCGAAGCGCACCCACACGCTGGCCAGCGCCGTGAAGAGCACGCTCTTCCGCTTGGTCTTCTGGCAGCTCTCGCAGATGACCAGCTCGGCACGCAGCAGGTCGCCAGCCCCCTCGCCTTCCGCCACCACCAACGGGAAGGCCCGGTCCTGGGTCACCGACACCACTTTCTCGTCCAGGCTGCTCACCACCAGGTTATAGTCTTTGGGGTCGTAGAGGGAGAGGGGGACCGTGGTGCCATCACTGTACGAGACCCACATGCTCAGGAGGGCTTCCTGCAAAACAAACACGGGGAATGGGCATCTACCTATCTATCCATCCATCTGTTCCTCCCTCCGTCCATCCCCCATGCTCTCCAACCATCCATCCGTCCCTCCATCCCCCATGCTCCCCAACCATCCATCCATTCGTCCATCCCCATGCTCCCCAACCATCCATCCATCCCTCCATCCCCCAAGCTCTCCAACCATCCATCTGTCCCTCCATCCCCCATGCTCCCCAACCATCGAACCATCCATCCATCCCCCATTCTGTCCATCCATTCATCCCCCATGCTTTCCAACCCTCCAACCAGTCCCCATCCATTCATCCATCCCCCATGCTCTCTATCCATTCTCTCCCGCCCTCCCCCACGCACTCCACCCCCATGTTGATCATCCATCCCTGCCTCCATCCACCATGCTCTCCACCCATCCATCTGACAATCTTTTCAACCATCCGTCCGTCCATTCCCCATTCTCTGTCTCTCTCCCCAGGGGGGGAGTATGGGTTTGAAAGGACTGAGCTGTTCAGCAGACTTATAAAAAGCCCCCACAGAGAGGAAGCATTTATGACCTCCCCCTGCCCCCGGTGCCAACGGGTTCCATTGCTTGGGCCCATTTCACCCCTAGCAAAACTCTTATTTCAGCGGAAGTCCCATGATACCCGCCCGTCACCATCCCTGGCACTGACTTCACTGCAAAGAGCGAGAGCTCAGTCGGCCTCTCTTGTACCGCACAGAGCCCCCGGAGATCCCCGAGGGGCGCTGCTCCGGGCAATACGGCCAGCGAAGAGCCCCGGGATAGCACGCCCATGCCAAGGCACTGCTGCAAACGATTCCCAGGGCCAGGCCTCACCTGGCGGCTCCTAGGCATAGCTGGCAAGTTTGGCACAGATGCAAAGTCGAGTATGCAAATGAGTTAAGGCGCTAACGTGCGTGTTTGCAATTAATGTGCATCTAATCAACACACCCGGACCCAAGCAGTGGCTGGGGCGGGACACAGAGCCGCCAGAAGCCTGACAGCGGTGGGTGGGGCAGGTGGCTCCTGGGATAAGGGGGGCGGTTTCTGGTGGCGCTGGGGTCGGTCAGTGGATGGGAACTGGGGGTATCTGGGTAGGCAGGTGAGTGGGTGCTGAGGGTATCTAGGGTGGGTGGTTTTGGGGGCCAGTACTGAAGCCCCTCACCTTCTGCTCCCACCATTGGCTGCCCTGGCCCCGCTTGGATCCAGCCAGGGATGAGTGAGAGAGGAGCCAGAGAGGCCCCTGGCTTCCGCCGGCAGAGCAGGTGCTAGTGCCCCTGGCAGCCAGGTCATCCCTGCAGGCCAGCTGGACGCGTGAGCTCTCCAGGAGGGGCTGGGCGCCGGGGGTTACACGGAATGAGAGCAATGGGAACTCCCGCTCCCTCGAGGCCAGCCCCCCAGATGGAGCCAGGGCCTCTCCCAGACAGAAGTGAGCAGTCCTGCCACATCACGTGAATTTCCGCTGGGCCCCAGCGAAATCATTGCACCCAACAGCCTGACCCTGAGCACTGCATGCCCCGTCCCTCCTCTGAGCGTGTTATTTGAAGAGTGCCTCAGCCACAGGCCCTCGCAGGGGCAGGACCGCATCCCAATGGCAGAGCAGTGAGTACAGGTGCCCACGTGCGGGTGTGGCACTGGGAGACTACAGGCCCCAGCATGCACTGCTCCATGGAGAGCCAAAGTGCATGCTGGGAGGCGTAGTCATGTGAGCCATGCAGCGTGAGCCCTGTGTTACCTGCTTGGAGAAGTTCAGGGTCTGCTGGGCGGCCGTCTTAGCCACGATGGTGTGGCTGTTGCCGGGGCTGGGATGGAGGGAGAGCGACAGGCTGGACACCACCTGGGCCTTCAGATCGGTGATGCTGACCTTCTCGTCCGCCACCGTCACCACCGTCTCCCCCAGCACTGCCTCCATGAGCGGGGACACCACCTGCAAGAGAGAGTGGTCGGGGAGCGGCCGTGATGGCCCAGCCAGTGACCCACCGCCTCTTGGCACTGCCCTGCCAATGTCGAGGGACCACCGCCAGTGCTGCGAGCTCCCTCACAGCAGTGCCCTGCCAACACCAATGAGGGACCACCCCCAGTGCTGCGAGCTCCCTCTTAGCAGTGCCCTGCCAACGCCAATGAGGGACCACCCCCAGTGCTGCGGGCTCCCTCCCTTCTCCCAAGGAATATCGCTGGCCCCCAGAGAGCCGGGGAGCTGACAAAGCATCCAGCAGGGCCTCAGAGACGACCTTTGCCTGCACCACGCCCGAGCTACTGCTGCACCCCGAGCGGGGTTTCTTGGAGAGCTCTGATCCGCCGGCAGCTGCCGCGCTGACCTTGAGACGCTCGGCCCTTTGAAGCCGGTATCGAAGAAACCAGGAATTTCGCTTAGAAAAGCGTAACCGGGCCCAGGCCTAGAAATAATTACAGGCCAAGCCGCCTGGCGTTGCAGTTAATGGCTGGAGCCAGCCCGCAGGGGAAGCATGTGCTCGGGAGATAACTTTAAACTGTGCCCACCCCGTCACCCCTCCCCTTCCCCCAGCCCCGGAGGGAGGAAGGAGAGAGGCAGCTGCTGAAGTCAAAGCCAGGATGACATTCACAGCCAGAGCGAGGATCAGAGGCAGACAATGCTTCTGGGGCGCGGGGACCTCAGCGGGACGGGCGCCCATGGCGGGGAGGACGCCCGCTTCAGCATGGCAGAGAATTTGCACGTTTACTGCCTCTTTGCGCGACTCCGAGCCCAGGGTGCCAGCACCCTGCACATGCCCTCCGTGCATCGGACACACCCAGGCTGGCCTCTGGACCGGAAAGCTACCAAGGACCCCAGATCCAGACTACCCCAGCCTGAGGCCTGTCCCTTCTGCATACAGCCCCTCAGATGCCTGGTGCCGGGCTGACCTCTCCTCTGGCCAAGGAGGGGAGGGGGCAGCGCCGGCAGCACCCTCCCCGTCCCTGGGGGAGCGGCTGCAGGAGGGAGATGCACTTCAGGGCAAGGAGCTTTGGAGCGTTTCCCCGCTGACAGCGGCTGGCATCAATCAGCCCCATGCCCGTGGGAGGCTCATTTACGGGCAGTGGGTGAAAGGTGCCTCCCCCCTTATCTCTAGGGTGACGGAGTGGAACTGACCCTGATCGGGGATCTCCAGCGGGGTCCAGAGGGTACAGAGCTGGGCTGCAGCCTACTTGCAACTAGCCCCAGCTCGGGTAGCCCGTGGGGCCGGCTGGGCCACTCTGGGGCTTCCCCAGACATTGCCACTGGGCGGGCGCCTGTCCCTCTCCACTGACTTGCTCCATCATGCTGCCGGGGGCTGGCCCAGCCTTCAGCTGGTGGAGCCTGGTACGGGCCACTCCCCCCCCCCGTCCATTATATAATGGCTGGAGGGAGAAGGGGCAGGAAACAGCCTGACCCCCACTGGGGGGAAGGGAAGGATTTCCTCCCCTGCTTCATCAGCTGTTAGCTCAACCCCGTGGGACAGAGGCCCCCAGGGAATCCCTGATCACCTCTAGCAAGTACGTGCCAGCTGGGCTGCCCCATGAGCCCCGGCACGGGCCCCCGGCTTACTCACTCACCCCTCTGCACGCAGGGCTCGTTCCATCGCCGCCTTCCAGCTCCAGCCCCGTGATTCCCCCTGCCCCGAGGAAAGGGGGCGAGGGGCCCGTACCTTGAAGAGCGTGGTGCCCGGCTCCCGCCCGGCCAGCGTGCTGCTGTCCACCAGCTGGGCCACCCGGGGGTCATCCACCTTCATGAAGTCGCTGACCAGGTCGGTGACCTCCACCAGCCAGTCGGGGCCCAGCATGGTGATGACCTGGTCGGTGCCCTCCGAGGAGGTGGTGTGGAACTGGGTGAAGACCTGCAGGGTGGAGTGCTGGTACTGCAGGGTGCAGCCCCGGCTCTGCTTCCGCTCATCCTCGTCCTCGTCATCCTCGCTCTCCCGCACTGACCTGGGGGCACACGACAGATCAGCCGCCCTGCCCTGGCTGGGGTTGCCCCGCTGCTCTGCAGCGAGCGGGTACCAAGGTCACAGAGGCCAGTGACTCGTCGCAGGGATGGGCTACTGGCTAGATGGCAATGCTGCTGGAAAGGAGCTGGGGGCTACCGGGGATCACAAACTGAGCAGGAGCCAACAGTGGGAGGCAGGTGCGAAAAGGGCTGTATTAACAGGACCCGGGAGGTAATTGTCAGCACTGGGGGGGGCCTCGGCTGGAGCACTGCATCCAATTCCGGGCGCGGCACGGCCAGAAAGCCGTGATCCAACTGGAGAAGTTCGGGAGGAGAGCCACACAAAAGATCAAAGGCGTAGAAAACCTGACCTGTGTTCAGATTCTCGAGAAGAGAATAATAGCCATGAGATACGTAAAGAGCGGCTGAAAAGAGCGTGGGGCTCAACTGGTCTCCAGGCTCACTGAGGTCAGGACAAGCAAGCAGCTTAGTTTGCAGCAAGGGAAAATCGGGTTAGATATTAGGAAACACTTTCTATCTCTAAGACTAGTCAAGCCCTGGAACAGGTGGCCTAAGCGGGATCCCGTCGTTGAAGGTTTTACCAACAGGTCGGGCAAACACCTGGCAGGGATGGTCTAGGTTTACTTGCTCCTGCTTCAGCACAGAGGGTTTGGACGAAAAGATTTCTTGATTTCCCCGTCTGCCCTACAGATCTATGAGTCTCTCGCAGGTGGCTCGATATATACGCCAGGCTCCTTCGTTTCCAGCCCTGTTACCGTGCAGTTCAGCAGCCTCCATGCTCCACCCCAGAAGTGGCTGCAATTCAGCAGTGAGGCCTGTATCTAAATCAAGATGTGCAATAGCATCGCTACAGGTAGCAAAGCACCCCCGGGCGGCAGAAGACCACATGGGCAGCTGGCTGACCAAAGGGTTCTGGATGCAGTTGGCACAGGCCGGCAGATCTCACGGCACGTGGCATTTGGTGTTGGCGGGGATGGGGTTAATGTAAAGGGCCGGGGCCAGCACTATTGGTGCATCCTGAACAAAAGGCCTCAGCTAGCTGCAGGAATAGGAGCTGAAAGGGTGTCTAGGGCATGTGCTCTGTATATTAGGTGAATTACGGTAGTTCCCAGGCACCTCAGTCCTGAACCAGGACCCCGGTGTGCTGGGCGCTGTACATTCTTTATTGGGGGAATTACGGTAGTGTCCAGGACCCCTCCCTGGATCTCCCCCCTCCCTCCATCCCTGTCCCCCTCCGGCTCTGTCCCTCTCCACAGCAAAGGCGTTGGGCATGCATGTATGTGTATTGCACGGCCTCCGCCCCAGGCCCTCTCTCCCCTCGGAGCCTGGCAGAGTTGTGAGCTGTCTCCACAGAGTCGTTGTGCCCTAGAAACACCCAGCAAAGGCAGCTCTTCCAGCCCCTCGGAGCTGGGGGGGCAGCATGAGGGTCCCTGGTGATTCAGGCCACGGGTGGTGGGGTGCCACACGGGCAGCATGCGGCCCCCTTCGGAAGAGGGGGGCTTTGTCTCGCTCGGCGGCGCCCTCCAGTGGCCGAGCAGGGAGTCGCCATTGGCCTTTCAAAGCACAGGTCCTAAGCCTGCTTCATTACTGCCGGGAGGAGGCCGTCTAGAGGAGCTGGGCCGGGTCCCTGCCCGGAGGATCTTCCAGCTGCAGTCAGCGCAGAGCAGCAGGGCCTGATTTCCAGACGGGCGGAGCACCAAGCCAACGGGACCTGCATTTGTGACTGGCACAGCTGGGCAAGGGCAGAGTCCCCTGCCCCCCACTCCCCGGCCCGCGGGGCGTGAGCTCCCCTCCGCCCCCCATGCCGGGGCGCACCTCCTGTCCGGCAGGATGGGCACCCTCCAGCCCTTCACTTGGCTCAGCCTGGGGTCCAACAGCTCGATGTGCAGCGGCAGCTTGGGCACCCACACCGTCATCTCCAGCAGGGCGCTCAGGTGCTCGTAGCTGAAGGTCACCCGGGCGTTCATGGAGCCGCGCGTCTCCTTCCCGCTCACAAACACGTAGTCGCAGCTGCTGGACACCTGGGGAGGACAGGGAGGGAAGCACCGGCACTGAGCAGCGCTACTGGTTGGATTGAGCCTTGCAGCAGGGGGCGCCATAACGCCTCCCTGTTCCCGCCGCAGCTTGGAGGGGGCCGGGGGGGGGCAGACCCCAACGGCGTGTGGCCGGGGGAGACTACAGCTCCCAGCATGCAATGCAGCGGGGCGCTTAGCTCCTGCTGGAGCACTGACTGCTGGGAACTGTGGTTCCCGGGGGACGTGGCTCTGCATTACGAACGAAGGCAGCTCTGATCTCGAACCCCTGCCAGGCGGGTGCCCTGCTCTCCCCGCCCCCAACACGTTCACCCCCATATGCTAACTGGAGGAAAAACAAGGGGCGGTACAGGGATGTTAAATGGCAGGAGTTGTCCCTGTCTCGCCAAGGCCAGGAGCTGGGAAGGACACATCGGCCGTATGGCAAAGGCAAACCGCTCTCGTTATGGGCCATCAGAGAAAGAACCGATCACTGCCGGAGCCACACATTATCCGGTGCCGCATCCTGGCCTGCCAGGGACTGAGCGGCAGCTGGGCTAAGCGAGGGGATGGCATCCAGAGTGGCACGAGGGCAGCGGCTCTCAACCGTTCGTACTGGTGACCCCTTTCACACAGCAAGCCCCTGAGTGGGACCCTCCTTATCAATTAAAAACACTTGTTTATATTTAGCACTATTATAAATGCTGGAAGCGAAGCAGGGTTTGGGGTGGAGGCTGACAGTTCACGACCCCCCATGTAATAACCTCGTGACCCCCTGAGCAGTCCTGACCCCCAGCTTGAGAACCCCTGCACGAGGGTGACCAGACAGCAAATGTGAGAAATCGGGATGGGGGTAATAGGAGCCTATATAAGACAAAGCCCCAAAAATCAGGACTGTCCCTATAAAATCAGGACATCTGGTCACCGGAACTGGTACCCAGGTAGCAGCCTCCGTGCAAGGCTGGAACTGGCCACGTGCGGGCAGGCACATTTGCAGGAACAAAAAGCCGCTGTGCACTGCAACAGCGCCCCCAGTTGTCAGCAAGGGTATTGTACTAAAGCGGAAGGCGTCCGGAAAGGGGACAGAGCCCTGCATGGCTTTCGACCCTCCGGAGGATTGGGAATCAGGGGTGTGATCCTGCTAGGTAGTGAGCGGCCTCTGGAGGTGCCGACCGCCCCCTCCCGCCATTGAAGGCCTTTGCACCAGCTGATACCCGATGGGCGTGTGCGATTGTAACAAACGTGCACACCGCAAGCAAGCAGTTGGAGCCCCAGGCTCTGTCACTGACCTGCTGTGAGACCACAGGCAAATGCCTGCACTTTGCCGTGCCTCAGTTTACCCACCAGTAAAATAAAGATAATGCTACTGACTTTCCTTTGTAAGGTGCTTTGAGATCTATGGCTCTAGACAATCAGGCTCTGTGATACCTCCCACCAGACTCCCCCTGTAGAGGCTGGATAGCACCCAAACCTGGTTAAAACAACCCCCCCTCTTCAATCAAAGATTTTCATTCAAAAATGTCTGTTTAAAGTGTTAGCATTTGCAACAAAACATTTATTTCATTTGGCTTTGACTCAAAACGGTCGTTTTCTTTTGGCTCTGTCAAAACCCGAAACTGGCCTGAAATTCCCAATGTTCCTCCTTCCCCTTTTCTGACACCGGATGCGACAGGACGAGCTGTGTCTAGAGTCAGTTTTGCCTTGTGCCGTTCTGCATCTTTTCGAAACTTCTCCAACGGTGTCAAAGCGATGGAGAGTTTACACGATGTGTCCCGGGTCATACGGGGAGAGCTAAGAATTGACCCATCAGCTCCTAAATCCATAAACACAACCCCACCCTTGCTCTGTACCCAGCCCTGAAAGAAATCTTAGAACCAGCTCGATAAACCCAGCTAGCCCTCCACACCTCCGCTATGCAGCGCCGAGTGGATAAGTCAATTGCATTAGACATGCCTCTTCCATGTGCCAGCGGCGCGTCCTGGAACAATTCATTTAACGGAAGCAATCCCTATTAGCCGTGCATTGTTGCTAATGTATTTACATGGGATCTGCCTTTAAGGTGCTATTCACTGGCACCCCCGTGACCGTCATTAACGTTAATACCTTGAGATGTTTCTCCACCGAATCAATTTGAATCCCATTGTTGTGTCTCCCCCATTCTTTAATTTCCATTTATGCAAATAACATTAGTTAAATGTGCTATAAAGCAAATATATCCTGAGGGGGCCGCTTATTACAGACCAATCCAAGCCAATTAAGGAGCTAAGGGAGGAAATTGCTAATGGATTGCTCGTGTTTCTTCTTAGGGCTGTAAGTCCAGAATGCAACATTGCCTGCCCCTTAGGGTGGAAGGAGGATTTCTCACCAGCAACTCTGATACTGTTCCAGGTCTCCAGGCAGCCTGTGTCTCTGTGAGTGTAATTCCACACCTGCAAACCATCCAGCCTGCCTTTCTGCACCCGAGAGATTGGCCGCTGACCCATCTGCCTCTGCAGATCAGCTCAGGCGGATGCACCGAGTCTGGTTTGCGATTTCAGAAAAACATGCGAGCTCGATGACTGACAGGTGCAAAACGCTCTCCACTGAACCAGCGCAAATCAGGTCTGCTTGGGGAGGTTTGCAGAAGGGCTCGGCACCCAGGATGGGGCCTGGTTTTTTCAAGGACTTGGTGTGCTGGATGCTTGTCACAATGGGATGTTTGTGCAAATTTGGCCCTTGTTTAGGTGTCTAAATGGGATCTGAATTCTTGGAATCTGGCCTGGATCGCGGGCGCTGAGCCCTGGGGGATCAGGCCCCGATCGCGGGCGCTGGACCCTAGGGTATCTGGCCCCGATCGCGGGTGCTGAGCCCCGGGGAATCTGGCCCTGATCGCGGGCGCTGAGCCTTGGGGTATCTGGCCCCGATCGTGGGCGCTGAGCCCTGGGGAATCCAGCCCCGATCGTGGGTGCTGAGCCTTGGGGTATCCGGCCCCGATCGCGGGTGCTGAATCCCGGGGGATCCAGCCTCGATCACGGGCGCTGAGCCCCGGGGAATCCGGCCCCGATTGCGGGCGCTGAGCCCTGGGGGATCCGGCCCCGATCGCAGGCGCTGGGCCCCGGGGTATCCGGCCCCGATCATGGGCGCTGAGCCCCGGGGAATCCGGCCCCGATCGTGGGCGCTGAGCCCTGGGGAATCCAGCCCCGATCGTGGGCGCTGAGCCCTGGGGAATCCAGCCCCGATCGTGGGCGCTGAGCCTTGGGGTATCCGGCCCCGATCGCGGACGCTGAGCCCCGGGGGATCTAGCCTCGATCACGGGCGCTGAGCCCCGGGGAATCTGGCCTCGATTGCGGGCGCTGAGCCCCGGGGGATCCAGCCATGAGCTCTTGCAACGATCAGACCCAATACCCTGAGCAGGCAGCTGTAGTGTGGGCAGTGGGGGAGGGCATGAGAAGGGGTATTTAATTTCTCGAGCTCTCCTTGGCCCGGCGTTGACATCAGATAGACACAAGCTCAGCATGTCTGGAAAGACAATCTCAGCTGTGCCGGGCTGCGTCTGAATAAAGATGAGCTCGGAAATGAATCCCCCGGTGAATGCTCACTCTGGATATTGGGCCGTTGATCACAATAAGATGATGGTCTGCTGCTCGCAGTACCTTAGGTAATAAATCCACCCGCTCGGCTGGTCTGGGGCCACCAGCGTTTCGATTCACTGAAAGCCACCCGCCCTGTCCCGATGATGGAGCGGCCCTGTTATAAAGCTACTGTATATTAGCTCTTAAATGTACTGCACTCTATTACGGCCATGCTTGGAGTAACCTGAGCTGAAGGATTCACGTCTAAGCGTTGAGTGAGGAGAGCAGGGCCTGTCTGGGCAAGGAGCCGATAGCTCCAGCCCCGCATGGGATGCCAGCTGCACGCTCACCATCTGGAACCCTTTGCAGCTCTGTCCCTGCTTTGTCCTCCAAGAGCAGCTACCGAGGCACCGGTATTGACGCTACAAATTGATCCTCTGCGTGTATGCGGCTCCCAGGTGGCTGAGGGGAACCCAGAATCACAGAATCTCAGGGTTGGAAGGGACCTCAGGAGGTCATCTAGTCCAACCCCCTGCTCAAAGCAGGACCAATTCCCAGACAGATTTTTACCCCAGTTCCCTAAATGGCCCCCTCAAGGATTGAACTCACAACCCTGGGTTTAGTAGGCCAATGCTCAAACCACTGAGCTATCCCTCAGAGCAATAGGCCCTTCTCCACCGAGCATTGTACCCTGTACCTGCACACCCCTGGGGCCTCCATCAGCTTCAGAACTCCTCTGCTCTCAGCAAACAGCTGTGAAACCTTCCGTCAAAGTGTGTGTCTCCAACCCCCCTCCAGCGGCAGGTCCACATAGAAGATAGCCTACTACTGCTACCAGTTCTCCATTAGCTGAGCTGGTACAGGGCGGTGCCGAGGATCTAAAGAGCCCAGCTGTTGTTGTTTTCATTTTTAAGCATTAAAAAACACTGGCTATAAGTGTGACTTACACCCCATATTCTTCATAGAAATATTGTGATATGAATATGGCATAACTAAGGTATGTTTTATGCAAGATGGGTCATGTGAGGTATCATTGGAAAGGTTCTGATCTACTGAATGTGATTATCCTATTTGTAGACATGTATCGTTTCTGTGTCTGAAGTTAGGAATATTGACTATGTAACAATTACAACTGTGTGTGTGTTTGGGTGAACGCCCACCAGACAAGAGGCCATCAGCCTCGATGGGCCATTAGGAAGAACAATAAGATTTGGAAGATACTAATCTCCCGCCTTCCTGAGAAACTCCCCCGGTTGCTGCTTTGACACTACAGGGTCAGGTGATCGTGTCACCTGGTACTAGACCCCCATCTTGGGCTTTCAGTGTTTCTTTGTTAAGAGGGGTCAGGGGTCAGACTGGGGAACAAAAGATTCCCGCCCTATGTACATTCTATTTAAGGCTGGGAAGTGAGGCAATCAGGACTTTTCTCCATTGCCTCCCCGCCCAAGAAGGAAGATTGCTAAAACCCCCTGAAGGGAAAGGCAGGGGCTAAGTCCAGGCAGAGACAGGGGTCCAGTCTGCAAAGAGAAATAACTGGAACTCTACAGAAACTCTGCCTAAAACAACGTTTAAGGTGAGAAATTACATTATGTAACCTGCTTCTTGAGTGTATTAAGCTTCGTTGGCGGGTTTTGTTTTATTTGCTCAGTTCTGTTTGCTCTCCCTTATAAGCACGTACAATTCACCTTTTGTAGTTAATAAACGTATTTCTTGCTTATTTCAAAACCCAGTTTGTGCAACTCGTATCTGCGGGCGGGGGCAAAAAGCTGTGCATCTCTCTCTCCACATTGAGGGAGAGGGTGATTTTTATGAGCTCGCGCTCTGTGGATCTCTCTATCCAGCGCAAGACAGTATTATTTTGGGTTCATGCCCCAAAGGAGGTGTGCACGTGAATGCTGGCCATGCCTCTCGCTAAGTCCTCCCACACGGAGCTGATTTCAGTCTGTGTCTGCAGGTGGCCGTGGCCGTACTTGTGTGTATGCCGGAGAAGGTTTGAGAGCCTAGCACGGCATGAACGGGGTGGGGAACCCAGGCTGGTGGAAAGGGCGGGCTCAGTGGGACCCCAGCACATCAGGTGGTGCCCCAGGAGGGGGGTTCACCCATCACAATTACATCCAGAAAAATGACGTTAAAAGAACATTAAGATTGCACAGGCTCCCGGCCTCCTTCGGTGCACAGGAAGGGCGGTGCTCTGTGCGAGCAGCTATTCAATGGTTCGTTCATCTTCATCATCCCCTGGTGGCCCCAGGCCTTGCCATCCATACCCCGCTCTGACTGCCGAACGGTTCATTTCCTCCCGGCTTTCTCTGTGGTGCTCTCGCTGAAGTCCCCTAATCCTTTCCCAACATTAATGCATTTATCTTCCCGGCCCCACCAGGCAGGCTAGGAGCTCTCATTGTCTCTGGGGAATTGCGGCACAGAGATGAAGGCCAAAATTGTCAAATGTGGCATCTCCTTGTAGGTGCCCAATCTGAGAGGCAGAGGGCCGGATTTTTCAGAGCACTATGTGACGTCACTTCCTGGACCGCAGGGTCTCAGGTTGGGCACCCGGAACAGGAGACGCAGACAGAGGCTCCCTGTGCAAAGTTTACTTCAGGCGACTCCTCACACAGGAGCTCTGTGGCAGAAGCAGGGCTAGAATCCAGGTCGCCAGGGCAGCACTCAAATGCCTTCACCAGGAGACCCTCCTTTCTCCTCCTGCAGTCCCTGCCTCCGTCACTGCACTGCCTCCAGCTTCTGCAGCAAACGAGGCAGGGCTCCTCCAGATAACAGCCTCCTCGCTGCGCGGCCCAGAGCAGGTCCCGTGCACTGAATGAGGCAGGGGGCCCGTGGAAAGAAGTAGGCTGCCATCACGGCATTAAAGCAGGGGCGGGCAAACGTTCTGGCCTGAGGGCCACATCGGGTTTCCAAAGTTGTATGGAGGGCGGGTTAGAGGAGGCTGCGCCTCCCCAAACAGCCAGGCATGGCCCGGCCCCCGATCCCTACCCGACCTCCCCTGCTTCTCGCCCCCTGACGGCCCCCCCCGGGACCCCTGCCCCATCCACCCCTCCAGCTCTCTGTCCCCTGAACCCACCCCGGACCTCCCGCCCCTAACTGCACCCCGCTGCCCCATCCAACCCCCCCATTCCCTGTCCCCTGACTGCCCCCAGAGTCCCCGCCCTTGACTGCCCCCTGCCACCCCATCCAACCCCTCCTCTCCTTCCCGACTGCCCCCCAGGACCCCTGTCCCCATTCAACCCCCCTGTTCTCCACCCTCTGACTGCCCCGACCCCTATCCACACCCCTGCCCTCTATCCAACCCCCCTGCTCCCTGCCCCCTTACCGCACTGCCTGGAGCACCCGTGGCTGGCGACACTACAGCCGTGCCGCCCAGAGCACCGGGTCAGGCAGCCGCGCCGCCCGGCTGGAGCCAGCCATGCCACCGCACAGCACAGAGCACCCGGTCAGGCCCCAGCTCTGCAGCTGCCCAGCCGCCCAGAGCATTGCGCCGGCGGCGGTGAGCTGAGGCTGCCGGGGAGGGGGAACAGCAGGGGCAGGGCTGGGGACTAGCCTCCCAGGCCAGGAGCTCAGGGGCCAGGCAGGAGGGTCCGGGGGGCCGGATGTGGCCCACAGGCCGTAGTTTGCCCACCTCTGCATTAAAGACTTGATCATAATGCATATGCCCAAGGGGGCTGAGTTAAGGTCGCACGGGCAACATTACTTGTACCATTTCCTAGCTTTGGAGGGCTTGACTTTGCAGCCTTAAATGTTTTCGTAACGCCCTCTTTTTGGGTGTAATATCCCTGTCCCCTCTCTGTGTACACAGCAGTGGCGCCACGCTCAGCTCCCCGGCTCTTCTTAACGTTCAGTTATTTACCGGAACAGATAGCAGATTCCGCTCCGTAATCTGTGATTTATGTCCCAGGTTTGCAGCCCTGACACCGTATTCAAACTCCCCCCAATCTCGCCTGGTAGCGGGAAGCTCCTGTGGAACAAAGCTCAACCACAAACACAAAATAACTCAGCCAGAGATTGCAAGGAGGCGCCTCCTGGAAAGCATAAGGCAAAGTCTGTGGGGCCGGAGGTTTGCGCGATCCATTATTCATCCCGGTTCGTGTGCATGTGTCCGCTCCCCCGGGTGCGGGGACAGTGGGGGAACAGATTTATGAGCAGGGCGGCAGCGCATTAACCAGTTTAAGTATCTTGGAGTCCATCCGGAAGTGTATTATGGCTATAGTGTTTTATCATGCTGCAGAGACGGGGTCTCCATAAATTAGAGAGGGGGGCAGTAAATCGCGCAGACGAGAGCTTTATTCTGGGACTCGGGTAAACATTCTCCGGTCGCGTCTCTCACGCCCCGTGCCCCAGTCTCTCTCGGTGCGAGCTGAGGCGACAGCCTGGGGCTGGAGCACACAGACTGCAGAGTCTGGCTGCCCTGGGGGCCCAGGGAGTGTCTGGGCCTGGGCGCTGCCTCGGGGCCAGGAAGGGAGGTTGGCCTGGTCGTTACAGCACTTGCCTGGGAGCTGGCCAGCTCCATGCCTGGGCCTCTGCCACGACCCCCTGTGCAGCCCTGAGGGAGTCACTGAGCGCCCCCTCCGGGAGACGGGGGCCGGGTTCTGCCGCGAGTCTCTACTGGGGTAAATCAACATTGCCCCCTGGGGCCAAATCCCCACTCGGCATAAATCCCCACAGCCCCCATGGGCCAAATCCCCACTGGGGGTAAATCACCACAGCCCCCGTGGGCCAAATCCCCACTGGGGGTAAATCACCATAGCTCCATGGGCCAAATCCCTACTGGGGGTAAATCACCACAGCCTCATGGGGCCAGATCCCTACTCAACGTAAATCACCATAACTCCATGGGCGTCCATGGGGCCAGATTCCCAGGTGGGGTAAATCGGCCATAGCTCCATGGGGCCAAATCCCCACTGGGGGTAAATCACCACAGCCCCCATGGGCCAAATCCCCACTCGGCATAAATCACCATAGCCCCGTGGGCCAAATCCCCACTGGGGTAAATCCCCACAGCCCCATGGGGCCAGATCCCTACTCGGTGTAAATCACCACTGCTCCATGGGAGTCCATGGGGCCAGATCCCCAGGTGGGGTAAATCGGCCATAGCTCCACTGGTTCCTGCCGTTCGAACTCAAGTGCAGGATTCCCAGCACCAGCGTCACCCACGCCAACCTGAGGCCACCCGACTGAGCCCGGGCACTTTCTGTACACGCAGCCTGGCCTACAACTCCGCCTCCCACAGCCCTGCAGCACTGCACCCCAGAGGTGGCTGCCTGTCAGCGGGGCTCCGTGCGTGGCATCTGGGAAGCACTCTGGGAATCCTGTGGCATGAAGGCCACGCTAGCATTGATCTCCTGCTTCTCGAGCAACGTCCGTCTCCCCCCAAACACACCGCGATGGTGAGAATGCTGCGTGGGGCTGGTCTAATGCCAAGAGCTAGAAAGAGGGGGCAGGAGATAGGTAGATAGATAGATAGATAGATGATGGGTGTGTATGGGGATAGATAGATAGATAGATAGATAGATAGATAGATAGATAGATAGAGGGGATGTGTGGGGATAGATAGATAGATAGATGCTGGGGGTGGATGGGGATAGACAGATGGATAGATGGGTGGATGGGTGGATGGAGATAGATAGGTAGATAGATGGACAGACAGCTGGCATTTAGATGCATCTTTGTCATCTATTCCCCCTTATTCCTTCTATCTAGTCTCTACACTCCCTTCCTTGTACCTCTCCCCGTGCCCCATTCACGGCCATCAGGCCTAAAAGGCGCTATCCAGCTCTTTGTGCTCGCCCAGCTTTGCGAGTGTGAAGCAAGGTGCAGTTGCCAGGCCCCCCGACCCACCTGCCCCTCTCTCCCCTCTGTGCCTGGGAGGCTGCCGGCTCTGTGAGCCCCAGGGCCCGCTCTCGGGAGCCCGAGAAGCACAAGTACAGAGCCTTGGCCGTGCGGCAATGCAGATCCCGGGGGAGAAGTTGTGCAGTTTGGAGCGTCAGCGTGAGGTGGCTGACTCCAGCCTCTGATCCCGCCTGGAAAGAAATGAGGCTCTGAGGTGGAAGTGAAGCCGCTAATGAGAACTTGCCGTTTACATTTCAAAGCAACAATATTTTGCCTTATCAGTAATAACTGGCTTGATAACCTGTAGTTTTAGCTGCTTCCGACCGCCAGCGTGTTAGAAACTGTAGTACTCCTGCGGCCTCCCCATGGATGGTGATTCTCTCTCCCCTGCAAGCCTTGAAATCAAATCCACAGGAGAGGAATGCGGTTCAGGTCAGACCAGCTCGCGGCTCTACCACGGTCCAGCCGTGAAATGAGTTTGGCGGGCCTCAGTCCGGCCCTCGGTGCAGGCGGGACCCTGTGGCACCGGCAGCAACTGCAGCTGAGTGCTGGGGTTCTCCGGGAGAACGTGCCGTGCGCGGCGGGCACTGCTTGCCCTGCCCGCCGACCTCGCTGGCATTCTCAGGGGCTGGATGAGACAGTGTGGCCCAGATCTGGCTTTCGGGTTCAGGACCGGTGGCTGGGAGGCTGGAGGGGGAACGGTGAGGTGGGAGGGCAACTGGATCGTCGTTTGAGTGGGTTTTGTATCAGAGCCCAAGGGAGTTAGGTGCCTGACTTCCCTTTGCCAGGCCTCTCCGTGCTCAGGACAGAGACAAGGGGGCAGGACTCCGCAGCATCGGAGCCCAGATGAGGTCAGTCACTCCCGTCGACCCCACTGATCAACCGGGTCTGGCAGCAGAGGAAAGGCCCCGTGGCTCTGCAGCACTGGTCTCCAAAGGTGCGTGGAGCTGCCTTCCCTGCCGTGGGTCCTAATCAATTTGCCGGCAGAAGGACCAGAGAGGACGGTTCCAGGAGAAGCCAGGAACCCCCACGCCAGAGCTCAAGGCTCCAGCACCTCAGCCCTGCAGTGGCACCAATCAAACTGGGAAGCCGTGGCATTTCACATGCCCAGGAGGGTGCCAAGGAGCGGCTGCGCGGCTGATGGAGAGCGACCCCCCCCTGCGCTCTGGAGGGGCCCGGGCTCTTCATTTAGCTCGCCCGGTGACTAATTACAGCCCCGTTGTGAGAAATCTGTCAGCAAGATGAGCTGGTTAGAATAAGTGGCCCCAGGATGGTCATAACCCATCTGCCCGGCCTTCTGGCTCCCTCCGCACTCTGAGGGGCTGCACTTGCATTCAGAGGCGACGTTACAGTCAAGTGAAACCGAATTCACAGAGGTTCCTGGCGGCTCGAATGGGCTGTCTCAGCCCTGCCCTTCCCTTTGCCTCTGGAGAAGGTGCACAGGGTGCTGCTTCATAAGGCATGTGGGTTAGCCCAGGGGCTACCAGAAACCTATGCTACAAAAGGGGCAGCCGGGCTTGGTCCCTCCTTCTCGGGCTACTCAGATCCCAGAGACGAGGGAGCGCAGGGAGAGGAGTGGACTCCGTCCAAGTAAGGGCCAGACGGGACTTTCGTCTGAAATCTCTCAGGGACAAACTCCGGTGTCGTCACTGCAGGGAAACTCCCCTTGATTTCCCCGGGCGCTTTGCTCCAGGAAAGTTCCCGCATTTTCAGCGCTTGTGTGGGACTGGGAGAATGCGCTAGTGGGAGCGGGTGTTTGTGTGTGTATCTTAGTGGGAGTGCGGGTCAGTGTGTTTAGCTACGCTCCCAGTGTGCTACCTGGAGTGGGCATCAGTGGGTATTCCTGTGGGTGTGTTAAGTGGAGTGCAAAGTACCTGGACTTTGTGTGGGTTTGGGGACGTCTGTCTGTGGCAGCAGCAGTGTGTGTTGGTGCATGTGAGAAGACATGCGTTCGCCTGGCTGGAAATGTGTGTGTCTGGGTGAGTGCCTGTGTTAGTGAAGTGCGTGTCAAGGGGCAGTGGGTATATGTGTGTTAGCAGGAGTTAGGGTGATCAGAGAGCAAGAGTGACAAATCGGGACACTTTTTTTTCAGGAGGGAGAGTTGCACATATAAGACAAAGCCCCTAATATCGAGGCATTTGTCACCTAGCAGGAGTGTGAGTCCATGTGAGAACGTGTGTGTGTGTGGCGGGGGGGACAAAGAGAGAGCATGAACTTGAGTGTGTACATGTGTTAGCAGGAGTGTGTGTGTGTCAGAACAAGTGTGTGTGTCTGTGTGAGTGTTAGCAGGAATATGCATAAGTTAGGAGGACAAGTGTGTTTCCTGACAGGAAAATGTGCAGGGGGCGTTAGCCGTAGTGTGTGTGTGTGTCAGTGACAGTGTGTTAGTGTGTGTTAGGATTAGTGTGAGTTGTCAGGAGTTTGTGTTAATGTGAGTGTGTCAATGGGCACGCAGAGGGGGTATTTAGGGGGTGATCCTTCCACACCCCCTGCGCCTCCAGGGCACCTTGCCGGGCTTTGAGCCTGTGAGTGGCGCTGCCTGACCCCGGCACCCAGCAATCCCTGTTGATGGGATGCTATGAAAGCGAGAGGACACGGCGGGGCAGGGGGCGCAGGGGCTGCCGGGCGGTTACGGGGCAATGATCCCGCAGGGTTACTGTCACACAGAATTCAGTGACTTCTGTTCGGGCAGCAGAGGTGCGGAGTGCCAAGCTGGCAGGCTGCAGGGATCATGGCAAAGCAGGAGTGGGCGGATGGGACTGACCGGGACCAAACCAATGACACCAGAGCAGATTAGCGAGGCTGGAGCAGGCACCCGGGACCGCATGGCTGGGGGCAGCTGTCCCCACACTGCTGCGGGAATACCTGAGCCTGCAGCCATAGCAGGGAAGCCAGCTGAAAAGGGCCCATCGGCCGCGGAGCCAGGGGGCCTTGGAGATGGGATTTGCCCTGGTGGCAGTGAGAAGGTGGGTTTAGAGCCACCCAGAGACACTGATCTCAGGGCCAGGCAAATCCAGCCCACGCATTGATCCTGCTGGGGGAGAGAGGTGTATGGGGTTAGCTAGCCAGTCAGAGCAGGGATCCTGCAGTCCCGGTGTCTCACGGCTATTTTCAGACCCATCCTCCTTCAGAGGTAGGGACTTCAGAATTAACTGAATATCAATATTTGTGGATGGAGGAGGTGTCTTTCCATCTGGGGGAGGGGAGGGGCTAAATCCATCATTTCTCCACCCCAGCCAACCTTGGCAAACCCAGAGGCCCAATTTGATCCCCGTCTCAATACCCGCCCCTGAGTCCCTCTGAAACAGACCAGCACTTGTTCCCGTGAGGAGGATCATCAATGAAAGGGTTAACTGTAATATTGCTGTGTGGGGCTTCATTGTTAGGGTTCAGAATTAACGCCCATTGCACTGCATGGATTAAGTTAATACCACTCTGAGCACTTGTTTTGGGCTGTCTGCAGATTCAGGCCGACGTCACCACGCTGGCTATGCACGGGTCACAATCTCTAGGTTACCTTTGTGCCTGGAAAAGCTAATGGCACAGGGCCGGTTCCCTGGTGGGTATTGACCAGCACAGTCTCCCTGCAGTCACTAGAGCTTCGCTGATTGACACCAGCTGAGAATCTGGCCCGCGCAGCCCTTCTCCTGACAGCTTAGATCCTGGAGCCCCCCAACGCAGCAAACTCACAGGGCGACCTGCACGGCAGCATGGGCTCTCT
The DNA here is from genome assembly GCF_013100865.1 of Trachemys scripta elegans. Lineage (NCBI taxonomy): Eukaryota > Metazoa > Chordata > Testudines > Emydidae > Trachemys > Trachemys scripta. The sequence continues at coordinate 20,970,088 of NC_048315.1, forward strand.
CCCAGCATTAGATGGGCTGTGGCCATTGTCGGGGGAGCCCTTCACCTCCATCCCACCTGGCCTCATGCTTCTGCCTTGAAGTGGGGCTAGGCCTGGGGCTGGCTGGGATAAACACAGCCGGAGGGGCTGCGTGAAGGGCCTGCCAGTCCGAGCCAATTCTCTCAGGCTGGGCAGAGGCCCACAGGGCAGACGGCTCCAGGAATCTTTGCCCCTCCCTGACCCGCCGGGCCCACCTTGATGATGTCCTCGTTGTTGGACTTGCACTCGACCATGGCCGAGACGTCCGTGATGACGCCGGTCATCTCTATGGCAATGACCTTCACCGGGATGGCCACCGTCCGGCCCGTCAGGATGGCGGTGTTGATGATCTCTGTGTCCTGGAAGGCAAAGGGGACACTGCATTAGTGTCCAGTCCCCATTTTCCTCTCCCCTGCCCTGAGACCCCACTGCAGAGGGGCACCCTACAGCCGGCGAGGTGCAAAGAATGGACCCCAAATGCATGTGTGTGTGTGCAGGTGACTCAGTAGGGGGCGCTCTCCTCTGGGCGCTGTGCTGGGGGCACTGGGCCCCGTTTTATTTTACAATGCCATGGCAAAGGAAGTCCTGCCCGCTCACGCTCGCGATGCCGCCTCAACCCCCTCGCTCGGAGACCCCCGGGGCCTCGCAAGCTCTTAAAAACTTCAAAGAACAAGAGCGGTATGGATGGAGGGCAAGCCTAATTGCAAACCAGTTAATTATGCAAACATGGAAATCCGATACAGAAACGAAATTGGCCGCTTCCAAGCCGGGCCTCGCTGATGGAGGCGAGCCAGCAAAGATAACCTTTCAAGTAAATGAAATGGCAGGGAATCTAATCTGCCTTCCTTGCAGCCTGTGATGTGATTGTCTTTGATGGAGGGATGGCTGGCTCGCTCTCATCCCATGGGCGGGGCTCCATGGAGCGGGAGAGTTTCTGGGCACCGGCTCAGCTCCCCCTGCCCTGCACAGACCCTCTTTAACTAAGATCTTAAAGTGCAAGAAGAGCCCCCATCACTCAGTGACCCCAGGACTCTGCGGGCAGATCCCACCCCCTACTTTCACAACCCTTGGAAGCCGCACGTCTACACTGCAATAAAAGACCCATGGCTGGCCCAGGTTGGCTGACTCGGGCTTCGGCTGCAGGGCTAGAAAACTGCTGGAGTTGGGCTCTGAGACCCCAACTGGCCAGACCCTGATCTCCATGACAATCCGGAGTCACTCCCGTAGGATTACTGGTGTAAATGGGATCCGAACCGACTGGGAACTGCCCTCCTTGTTTTTAAGCCTGGGAGGGAGAGTTGTCTGGTGGGTTAGAGCAAAGGACGGGGAGTCAGGACTCCTGGGTTCCACAACTGGTTCTGTGAGTGAATGTGATAGAGGGGTTATAGCAGGGACCTGGGAATAACAACTCCTGGGTTCTGCTGCCAGCCCTGCCGCTGGCTCCTCGTGTGTGATCTCGGGAGAAACATGTCACTGCTCTGTGCCTCAGTTTCCCCATCAATGGGGCCATCAGCAGAAACCAGTGTAGAAGATGGGGCCCAACCCCTCGAGCTCGTGTGTGTTTGCTGACGGGGACCAGCACAGGCCCCAGCTGAGGGTGGTTACAGCCCCGACGGAACGGCCTGCTTTGTCCCCTTCCATCTCATGTCCCCCACCCCCAACAGTGGAGGGGACTGATCAGGAGCCCTGGTGGGCTGTGTCCGGCTTCTCTGAGCAGGGATTCAGGGGCTGCTGGTGGCTGGACATGCCTCTCCCCCAAAGCCCTGCACCACAAGGAAACAGACACCACTGCTCCGGGGGAGGCGTTTGGGTGCCAGTCCCAGGCCCAACGCGCAGGAGCCGGCAGAGGCCAGCCGGGACTCTGCCCCAGGCCAGGGCGGGCGCTCACACCAGGCCAGCCCAGGCTCTGAGCCAGCACCAGTGCGGTGCGAGGGTGTGTTACGGGGGCACACGCCAAGGTGTGTGGTTAGCTGTGTGTGTGTGTGTGTGTCCCCTTGGATATTTGGAAGGGGAGGGGGAGTGTGTGCAGCGTGTTACAGGCAGGTGTGTATGCACGAAAATGAGGGTGGGAGGTGTCAGGTGAGTGCGTGCCGTGGGTTTAGACTGCGCGGGCGGGGGGAGCGGTCCGGTTTGCATGCTGTTGTGTGTGTGTGCAGTTGTGCAGGGAATGCAGGGGGCCAGCGGGAACCCCCCACAGCCCAGAGGAGCCGTCCCAGCTCACTCACCATGGCCAGGGGCACGATGGCACGGATGTCCCGCTGAATGACCGTCAGCTCCGTCACCACCTTCTCCAGGTCGGGCGGCGGGTTGCGGCCCCGGTAGTCGATGTGCCACATGATGCGCCGCGTCACGGCCTGGCTGGTGAAATTCTCCATCTCAAAGTCCAACTGCATGATCTCGTAGGAGGAGTCCCCGTCCCTGCGAGGAGACAGAGGGCAGACGCGGTCAGCCGTAGGCAGGCCTTGCTCTAACGCAGGAGGAAAATCAGGCCCGAGGGCATGACCCCAGGGCTGGGGGGTTTGTCCCCACCCTTGTGGAAAAATCCACAGAACTAAAGAGAGAGGAAATTGATCCGGGCTTCCAGAAACTGAATGAAGGACCCTAAAATCCTGAAGATCTTCTTTGGAACGAACCTACAGAACTCTTCAGCAGGGAGAGAATTCGCTATTACCCTCCAGGACAGTTCTTGTTCCCTGTTGGATTCTCTACGGAGCCCCCAGCAACGGGACTTCCAAGGGGTCCGCTCTAATATATTAGCTCCGAACGAGGGAGTTGACAGCGGGATTAACCGTGCAGCAGCCGCGCAAGCAGCCGATTCGTGAGAACGAACGACTCGTTGGCCAGGGGTGATCCGGGCGCTGCCCTCTTGGGGGCACCGTCTGGCTCAGGGCGGGGCTGGATTTACCTCTCTAACCTGCTCCTGGGATTTCATGTTATCTCCTGAAAGTCAAGCCAAAGGGCCAAAGAGATGCAGGTAAGGAAAGGGGCCTCTTGCCGCGAGATGGCATCGGAGCAGCCTAGCTTCGTACTCAGGGAAGGCGTCGTGGCCAATCTTGCCATGCGCTTAAATAACAGAGAGCTTTTTTCATCACTGGATCCCACGATCCCCCTGGAGAAACTGAGGCACAGAAAGGGGGAAGTCAATGGCCCAAGATCACCCAGAGGAGCTGGGAATAGAATCCAGGTCTTCTGAATCCCAGTCCGGCTCTGTACCCACTAGGCAACACTGCCCCCTCCCCATCTTGGTTCCCGTTCACAGCAAGGTCAGAGGAACCCGGGAGGAACCAATAGTCCATCCAGCAGCCAGGGCCTGCAAAGGAAGGTGCCACCCCCTAGTGGACAGTTATGGAATGATCTGTCCCAAGGGGCTGTTCCGCTGGGAAGTGGGCCTTTTGCTTGAATCCTGCCTATCCTGTGGGCACGTTACAGATCCAACAGAACTTTTTTAGACGAATGGGGATTTCCACACCCCTAGTACCATGGCCCTTCCCCCTCTGTAGTTCAGTATTCCACTTGGCTGCTGCCCTCCACCCCAGAGGTGGCTGCATTCCCCTGGACCCCCACGTGGTTTGCAAAGCACTGGATGGAAATGCAGAATATTCCAGGGCGAGGGGGGAGCCGTGCTCGAGAAGTTGCCGCTCTCTAAGGGCCGTGAGCGCAGAGCTCTGCAGACAGGACTCCGAGGTGTCCAGACAGTGCGTAGATGGAAGGCAAAGGGGCTGTCTGGCCAGTCACTTTCCTGGCTGTAACTGCGTCTGAATATCATCTTTTTAAACAGAGGTTTCTTCCTCTTTTCAATTCCCTCTAATGGCAGCGCAGTTCTGCCCACCACGGAGCCGCCTCCCGCTCCTCGCTCGCCATGACCAAGCGGGATTGCTCCAGGGATATTACACGTTAGCCTCCCGTCGCTAGACCAGCCTCCCATTCTTCTCCACAGCACTGGCCATGCGCAGCAAAGAGGCTGCTGCTTCCAGAGAGCAGAGCCCCAAGCCGGAACCAGTGGCATCCGGTTGAGTTCGCTGATCCCGCTCGGGCAGATGCACCAGGGGCTGGCGGGCGGCTCGTCGATTTCAGCGGTTCCTGGCAGCGTGCCAAAGCTAGTCTGCAATGCTGCACCCCGGGGTGGGGCACTGAGGAGCCATCCGCGGGGCCGTTCCAAACGAAATGCCCCCTTCTGCTCAGAGACCCACAGTGCCTGTGATCGCACTGCCGGGTTCAGGATGGAGATGGATCTATCCAGCAGGGCACAGGTAACAGATTGCCCAGCGCCAGGCTCAGTGGCCTGGTAACAGGATGCCAGCCTGCAACCCACCCGGCAGCTCTCACATGCCCAGCCCTGCAGCGTCAGGCCCAGTGCCCACCTTTACCCGGCACCAGCATCTCCAGCTCGGCCTGGGTCCCTGCCACTTTGAACCAAATGAGTTCCCGTCATGTTGTCCCGCCCACCCTCTCCCCGACAGGAGATGCTGCGGAGCTGTCACCATCCGACGGCGCTGTTGGACTCCCGATTCCCCGGCCTGACCTGAGCCGTCTGGAAGGAACCGCAGGAGGCCATTAGCAAGCGGGCTGCTGGCTGTCAGTGCCTGTCAGCATCGCATTACAAACCTCTCTGCCCCCGGGGTCCCTGCCGCGCAGTCCTGGCACCGTCCGCGAGCTCCCCTAGCCATGGGAAAAGCCTGTTTGCGGCGCAGGTGGCAGGTACCACGTGGACAAGTCTCACCGAGTCAATTCCCTGCTGCTGCAGGGGCTCGGGCATTGGTGCAGCTCGGTCTCCTGAGGCCTGAAATGCTTTGGGCTAATTAGCGTCACCGGACTCAACATGGGGGTAGCGGGCGACGTTCACGGGCCTGGAACGCAGCTGTGACAATGCAAACGAGTTATTATATGTATTAACTCAGCACCTGGAAGCCCCAGCCCTGAGCCAGGACCCCGTTGTACAAGGTGCTGTACAAATACAGAGCAACGGGCCAGGGGGTCACGCCACATGATGCAATGATCCCTTCTGGCTGGAAACTCTAGTCTCCTTCTCCCAAATGGTGCTGACTCTAGCCAGGAGCCTTCTGCTTTGGCCCCAGGCTCTCCAGGGGCCCGGTGTTAACGTCTCACACGTCTGGAGCGCTGGGTGAGCCAGCAGCGCACTAGTGCAATCAAAGGGGCGCTGGAGACATCACACGTGACACACACATCCCTCCCTGCTGGACTAGCTCCCTTGTAAATCACTGCAGTGCTCCCCCCATGCCTGGCACAAAGCAGACACATGGCAGCAGAGGCTGGCTCTGAAGCCATACCCGCTCGTGGCAATCATGGGAGCGGGGCTGTCATGTCCATCTGAGGGGGCGGGCAACCCGACATGGTACGAAAGCCCTGGGGGTAAGAGGAGTGGTCAGGGCATGCCCACGCTCCATTGCCGCTCCTGCTTGGGAAACCTCGCAGGACAATCTGGGCCGCTGGTGATCCTGGAAATAGGGCCAAGAGGAATAGCACCTGAAAGCCGACATCTCTGCAAGCACGGCCCTCCTTGTGCGAATCCTGGTTTGCCCCAGTGGAAGGAGGAGCCGAATCCAGCCCACAGCACGCGTAGATTGCAATACACGTTTGTGACCAAAAGATTGCTACACTGGACCCAGCCAGTCCAATAGCCGGTCTCCATCCATGGCCAGTACCAGCTGTTGCAGGGGGAGACACAAGTCACCCCAAAGGAGGCAGTTAGGAGATAACCTGCCTCAGACAAAACCTATTCCACCAGCCCCATCAGTTAGATACTTGCTCAAGCCGCAAAGTAGTAGGGTTTATATCCCTCCCAAGCTGTTGAGTTTTTAACCCTTCCCGTAATCTGGATATTCTCATCAACCATATAAACGTCCAATCCACTTTTGAAACCTGGCTTCAGCACTACTTCTTGTGGCCATGAGTTCCACAGGCTAATTGTATTTTTTATCCCTATTACATTTTCTTCTTTTCACTGAATGTCCCCCTGTCTTTGTGTCATGAACCACGGCTCCGGATTTCCCTTCTCTGCCGTGCCCTTTCTTATCTGTCTCCACAATCATTGCATTTGGCCACGGGGGTTGCACAGGGCGCCTGAGGCCACAAGGGGGATGCGGACCAAGCATTTGTAGACTCCACCTTTACGCCAGGGGTTTATCCCTAGACGCAGGAAGTGAAACTGACTAGGCTCAAAAGTGAAAATGACTCTCACGGCCCATTGAGAGAAATGGAAACCAGATTCAAAGTGCTGACATGGGGGAAAAGTCAGGGAGATTTTGGAATTGCTTTCAGCGTTAACAATCTAAGGGATCGTTTATAAGCCAAGCCAGGCTGATCTGTATCTTTATATAACCATATGATTTTTGACCTGGCATTGTCCCTTTCCTAGAGAAATAATTAATACCTAAGGTCTGAGCGGGCTGCAGCGGGTGAGCAATTGATTTCTCATCGTGTTACATTTATTGAGAATGCACCATTGATCTGGGGATGTTTTACATGGCCAGTTTCACTCCTATAAATATAGAATGAACAAAAGGAGAAAAATATGTGAGTAAGCCGTCTGCTCTCAGCTCCCAGAGACGCCTGTCATCTTGCAATTCATGACTCCCTGGCACCTGGCCCTGTGCGGTCGCTCGGCCTGGCATGGTCTTTTCAGTGCATGACCGGCAGAGTTCAACACTCCTTTGCCCAAGTTTGCCTTTGGCTTGGAGACAGAAGGCGCATCCCCTCACAGAGTTCCTGTCCCATTGCCCGCAGAGAGAGGCTGGGACGGGAATAACTGGGAGCGACCCCACAATGCCCTGTCCCATTCCCTACAGCGCCTCCTTCTGGGACAGCTCGGGACTGGAGTAACCGGGTGCTCCCCGCAACAGCCAGCATGATTCCCCACAGCACCCCCTGCTGGGAGAAGTTGGGACTGGAGTAACTGCACCTTCTGCCGGGAGAAGCCTTCAAACTCAACCCTCCACTGGCTTCAAATGCCAAGAACCATTAAATCCTTTTATGCTGAAGTCCCTGAGCGGGAAATGGGCTGAAGTCATTTATATTTTCCATTACATTCATATTTGATCAAGTTGTTTTCCTAAAAGGTGATTGTAATCACTTTACATTCATCTTCCGTCTCTAACCTTTCAAGGCTCATTTTAATCTGCACGTGGGGGTGGGAGGGTTTGGGGAGCCCGTCAGCATCTCTCCTTCCCTTGGCCAGCCCTTCATCGCATTAAAAGAAAATATGACTGCCATAAAACCTCCCTAGCTCCCAGATAAAGAGCCACTCACCCTCTGGCATCTGGGGATTTCCATGTAAGTGGGTGCTGCTTTCAGAACCCCCCACTGCTCCAGCTGCTAACATGTGCACTCAGAAGGAAGGCAGGTTCGTGCCCCAAGTGGCGGGGAGAGGAAGATGATCAGGATTTAAAGTGGTGAACGCTCCCCCGGCCAGCGAAGGGTGAGAGCTGAGTGCCACCCCCCCATCACCGCATCTCAAGGCAGCCGAAGGCAGGCTCGATTTGTGCTCAGCAAGGGACACAGAAAAGAATCTGCAGGGGAGAGAGGAGCTGCAAAGGTTTCAACGCCTGGGGTGTTGACCGGGTGGGAGAGCTCGGGGGTCTGCCCTGCCCTACAGAGCTTCCCAGGAGCTGGTAAGTTCCAATCAGAGTTGAGGCGGGGGGGGTTTCATGGACCATCTGCCCCATGAGAAATCCTGTCATTTCAAAATCTGTTTTCGTTCCAAATCGGAAGAAAAGTCGAAGGTCCCCCAGAACGGAAATTCCACAAACCTTCATTTTGGAAACACTGAATCGGTTCGTTTTGGTAAGGACAAGGCACCGAGATGAGCTGTGGGGCTGTGACATTATTGATATACTCTGGGACCATATAGATCATTGTTGCAACCAAGGTCCTGTAGTGGCACCCAAATCTTGTATAAAGGGGGTCAAATGGGGTGTCTAGGGCAAGGTTATGGTTTACTGGTTATGATTATGCTGTCTATATGTGTGTACCAGTTTTGTAGTTGAAGTTATGAATATTGGCTCTATACTGTCTGTATGGCGAATATTGGCTCTATACTGTCTGTATGGCAAACTTATGTTATGCTTTTGGGTGACAAGCTGAGATTAGCTCTGCCTAGCCTGCTTGATGGCCCATTAAGGACCATCAGCTGTACAATGGACCCATTGAGAGAAGGCAAATAAGCCTTGTAACTCAGCAAAGTATGCAGGGACTTGCCCATGTGACTCCAGACTCCATTTTGCTGTAATTTTCCACAGTAAGAACAAAGAGGTGTTCTTACACCTGGAAAAGACTATATAAGGCTGATGCCTCATCTCCATCTGGTCTTCAATCCTGCTTCTTACCTCTGGAGGAACTTTGCTACAAGCTGAAGCTTTGAACAAAGGACTGAGGACCCATCCCAGCGGGGGATGTATTCCAGAGACTTGATTTGAACCTGCAGTTTATTCCATCGCTGCTGCAAGCCTGAACCAAGAACTTTGCCATTACTGTATGTAATTGATTCCATTTAACCAATTCTAACTCTCATCTCTATCTTTTTCCTTTTATGAATAAACCTTTAGATTTTAGATTCTAAAGGATTGGCAGCAGCGTGATTTGTGGATAAAACCTGATTTGTATATTGACCTGGGTCTGGGGCTTGGTCCTTTGGGATCAGGAGAACCTTTTTCTTTTACTGGGGTATTGGTTTTCATAACCATTTGTCCCCATAACGAGTGGCACTGGTGGGAGTACTGGGAAACTGGAGTGTCTAAGGAGATTGCTTGTGAGACTTGCAGTTAGCCAGTGGGGTGAGACTGGAGTCCTCTTAATCTGGCTGGTTTGGTTTGCCTTAGAGGTGGAAAAAAACCCAGCCTTGGGCTGTAACTGCCCTATTTGAGCAATTTGTCCTGAGTTGGCACTCTCAGTTGGGTTCCGCCAGAACCGCATTGTCACAGGGGCCGGGGGCGATTTCATTCTCACAATCTTCAAAGCACTGTATAAAGGCTACCTCAGGAGATGGTAAGACTGGTGAAAACCAACGTCTCCCTAGAACCAACGCAGACTGGGTCTTGTTTCTTATGGATCTGATCTTTTCCTGCCAGCACCCTGAATAGCCCTTGATGCCCATGCATAGCGAGTGCCATCTGGACTTGGTAGCATTGGTACCAGATGACAGAACAAGGAGTAATGGTCTCAAGTTGCAGTGGGGGAGGTTTAGATTGGATATTAGGAACAACTTTTTCACTAGGAGGGTGGTGAAGCACTGGAATGGGTTCCCTAGGGAGGTGGTGGAATCTCCTTCCTTAGAGGTTTTTAAGACCCGGCTTGACAAAGCCCTGGCTGGGATGATTTAGTTGGGAATTGGTCCTGCTTTGAGCAGGGGGTTGGACTAGATATCTCCTGAGTAGGGTGACCAGATAGCAAGTGTGAAAAATCAGGATGTGAGGGAGGGGGGGGAGTAATAGGCGCCTATATAAGAAAAAGACCCAAATATCGTGACTGTCCCTATAAAATTGGGACATCTGGTCACCCTACTCCTGAGGTCCCTTCCAACCCTGAGATTCTATGATTCTATGATTCTAACAGCTGCAGCCGGTTACCCACGGTGCAAGTGGGGAACCAGCCTTTGTAGGGGTACATGCTATGCCAGGCTAGACCTGCTGGCGGCATCCTGACGTCTGGCATCTTCTGTAACCCACATGAGCTGCATGTCCTGAGGTACTAGGGGTCAGCTCCCCAGCTGGTGTGAATTGACGTGGGACTAAGCCAATTCACACCCTATGGCCAGCGTCTGGGCTCCTTGAGTAGCTGGCATGTGTGTGAGCTGGAGCTGTGAAACGTGGGCTAAAGACCCGGCTTCCTGGGGTCTGTCCTACGCCAGCACCCGTGGCTGCTGTGGGAGCAGAGGAAGTGGGGTGATGCAGCTGCAGTCTTGTCCAGTTAGACTGCGAGCTCCCTGGGGCAGGGACTGTCTCTCACTGTGGGTATGTGCAGTGCCTGGTACAACAGGCCCCTCCTGGCTGCTCTAGGAATAGACAGCAGGGCTGGTCAACGAATTTCCAGTTCACTGCTTTCCTGCTGGGAAAAGGGGTTTTGCTGAAATCAAAATGAAACATTTAATTTCAGATCAATAATAAATCTGTGTCTGTCTCAGCTTCTGTGGTGCCTCATGTGATTTACTCCCACATAAGCAAGAACAGAACAGGAACCGCCACACCGGATCAGAGCAGGGGACCATCTAGCCCAGCGTCCTGTCTCTGACAACGCTCAGCATCAGCTGCTTCAGAGGATGGCGTACTTGGGTCTCAAATGCAGACGTGTCTGTTGAATCATCTAATGCTTCAAACTCAATGAGTCGCCCGGTCCCGGTCCCGGTCCCGCTCCCTTTCTTTGTTCACTTCTGCTGCATTTCCCTGTGTCTAAGCCCATTCTGCTCCATGGGCTTAGAGGTTAACTGCTGAAGTGGGTATTCAATACCTCAATCAGTTTTAGTCAATTTTTCTTAACTAGATTTTAAGCTCTCCGGGGACGAGTCTGTCTCCTTTTATGTTTGCGCAGCACCTGGCACAATGAGACCTTGATTGGGGCACCCAGCTGCTACCACTGTACACGTGGATTCATTAATTAATCATGACAATTAATAATTCTTTATTTCTGAACATAAAGCACAACAGATTTAACTGTTGCTACATTAGCTGGATCAGTAACCTCCTAGAGGCCAGGCTCTTACGTTAACTGATGTCTGTAAGGAGCTGTGTGAATGTGTCCTGCTATATTAATGATACTTAATAAATAAGTATGGTCATGGTAACGATGATGTTCTTTCTTTCCCAATCTGTGAAATTCTCCATCGCTTCCTAATTTACTATGGAAATCTCAGGTTGCTTAAGTATCTGGCACCATCATGTGATGGAGGGATGCAGATCTTCCTAAGCAGAAGGCATTTACTAAAGAAATTGACAGCAGCTATAGGTGTAAATAAACACTTCCACAGAACTTGAGTTCCAGCTTGGTTGCCTTTGTTTACCAGGGACCAGATCCTGGAACTCTACATCACAGAGCCATCTAGTGGCTGATTAATATACTGCAAGTAAACCTCATCCACGAAAGCTTATGCTCCCAATACTTCTGTTAGTCTCAAAGGTGCCACAGGACCCTCTGTTGCTTTTTACAGATTCAGACTAACACGGCTACCCCTCTGATACCTCATCAGAAATGCACATTCTAGGGGTTTTTTTAGAAAACTGTGAAGTCCCATTGGATTAAAACTATGGCAGATTAAAACCAATGATGGTGGTCAATAGCTCCCCCCAGCCTAGGCATTAGAGGTGTCTAGTGCCTACATCTAAGTTTACCTCTATTTCCAGCTTAGCTTTCAGTCCACCTTCAAGGCTGAAGAATCTCTCCTGAGCATCTGGGACTTGTCTTTCCTCAAGGAATTCACAAGCTGTTCTTTCAATTAAAAACTCCCTCACACCAAACACGTATCAGCCATTCCCACGGAGTGCACACCGGGCGAGCTGAACAGAATTTAGCCCTCTGATGGCCACCTCCGGCTTCCCGAGGCTGGGAGGGGTGTTGTCAAAGGGTGCCCTTGCTTTTGTGCTGCCAAACTTACAGCCCAGCTCCAGATCTGGTTTGATCCTCCCTTCCCCTTGCAGTCCAATGCCAGCTCTCTCAACAGGTCTGGGGCTTTCTTGTGGCCCTTGTTTAGCTGGCATGTCTCTCCTCCTTCCCATGTGACCTCCCAGCCCAGCTGAGCTGTTGACCAAGGGGTAGGTGTAACGTACTGCCTGTGTTGCACAAGCAAGTGAATGATATAGTTGGTCCTGCAACACCTTTAGCACCAGCAGAAGGTGTTCTCCTTTCATGCAAGTGGTAGAGGCCTGTATTTTTGGAGTGAACGATCAAGCTTCGAGGCCTGGCTCCCTGGAATTAATTCAGACCAAACAAGGACAAGCACCATCCTTGTCACGCAGCTAAATGCTTCAGGGTCTGTGCCGAGTGGTGGCAGCTCCTCCTTCGCTCCCAAAGGGGCGCAGGGCTCCCCGGGACACTCTGATCTCTCCAGCTCACCACGCAGCCAGCTTCCAGCCCCTCCCGTTCTGGCATCATCCCCCGCAAATGTGAGCCCAGTTAAATCGGCACCGAAGAGACAGGTGGCAAAGGACGACACCGATCAGAGAAGGGCTCCGTCTCGTCCAGCTGCCCGGGGGAATCCTGGACCAGGCTCTGATTAGCAGGAAGTGTCTTGGCTTTCCTGCGTCGGGACAGAAGAAACTCCACTGGCCGCATGGAGGAAAGTGCCTGTGGAACTCCAGGAGACATGGATCCCAGAATTCCCAGCACCCTGAGATAGCTTTAAGGACAGCCCCAAGATCCCTGCCACCGCGCACACGGGCTCCGGCTCCACGCCTGTTATTGGGGATAGGCCCAAAAGCCAGAATGGCTTCTCCACGAGGCCCCCTGCCCAGGTGAGCTGCAGCTCGCCAGGCGCCCTGAGGACAGGCCGCTTTCATGCAGCTAGAGTGACTCTGGAGAGCGGCTTGTCCCTAGGTGCCCCAGCTTGGTGGGCTCTCACCGGCCCTCAGGCACCACGGTGACAAGCGGCATTCGTCTGGGGCATGGTGCTTCCAGGCCACCCCACCACCCGAGAGCACCATACGCACCTGCTGCAGGTGTTTGTGATCGCTGCATGGCACAAAGGGTTAATCCCGCAGAATGGATGCTCTCAAAGGAGCAGGAAACTCCTGTTCCCAACCCCACCTGCCCCACACTCCTGTAACCCGCCCTGGGTGCCTGTTCCTCTAGTGCCTCCAGCTACCACCTACAGCAACTGAGTCTATTGTCGCTTGGGCTTCTAATTCCCGGGGCTAAGGATCTGCCTGTAGAAGCAGAGGCCCCTACGAACTAAGCGAGTTCAACAGGAGGGTTTTAACAGAGCCCTGCTGGGATTCCCGCTGGATTGTCTCCTGGCCCACTGCCATTCTGCCGGCCCCAACTGGGCCTTGCTGGGCGCGGGGCTCCCCACGGCCATCCCGCTCCATTCGTTCCCATACGGCACAAAACAACAGCCCCGGCTTCTCGTCTCCCCAGACACAGGCGCGAAGGGGCAGCGTTCGTGATCAGCGCTCCGTCCAGAAACTCTGCCCTGACTCTGTTAAACCAGCCAGCCAGTCAATAGCAAAGCCGCTCCGTGCAGCCGGCATCTCCTCCCCGCTCTGATGAGCTCCCAGGCCGGCCGGCTGGAGAGCAGGGGAATGGATAGAATTTGGGGATGGGGATGGAAGTATATCTGGGGCGGGCAGGGTTCCTCAGGTGGCCGGTCGAGCGCGGCTACATTGTGAGCCCCGTGCAGGCCGGAGCGGGGCCGCTGCCTGGATCCGAGCGCCAGGAGCTCCGCTCAGATCTGCTGTGCAGCGATAACGAGCTCTCCTGTGGGCTAACATGCTGCACAGACGCATTAGATCAGAAGGGCAAGTTTATCAGCTCCAGCACGTGCCGGCCGGGCGATCGGAGTCTCAGCAAGGCCCCGCACACGCGCATTGCGTGCAGCTCTGGGCAGTGTGTTCAGGGAAGGAGGGCAGCCGGCAAGGTCCAGGCAGACGCCAAATTTTAAAGGGGAAGCCTGCTCCAAGGAGACCCCACTCGGAGTGGGGGATAAGAGACGCAGGGTGCGGGCGTGTTCAAGGGTGGCCACCAGGTGTCACTGCTCACACTGTGAGGCTGGCAGGAGATGAGCTTTGGTGGGTCTCAGCCCCGGTCCTCGTGAGTGGGTGGATGGAGCTGAGTGTGTGTGCGGCTAGGCAGAGAGACAGGGTTCTCCTGGGAGAAATGTGAGCTGCGGAGGGGAGGGGAGACAGGGAACCACATGCCGGGAATAGGATTTAAAAAGCCCAACCCAGATCCCTGGCACATGCAGGAGAACTTCAGGGCCCATCTCCCCCATAAAACCCAAGTCTGAACTGAAAAGAACATAAGAACAGCTGTACTGGGTCAGACCAAAGGTCCACCCAGCCTAGTATCCTGTCTTCCAACAGTGGCCAATGCCAGGTGCCCCAGAGGGAGTGAACCTAACAGGTAATGATCAAGTGATCTCTCTCCTGCCATCCATCTTCACCCTCTGACAGAGGCTAGGGACACCATTCCTTACCCATCCTGGCTAATAGCCATTAATAGACTTAACCACCATGAATTTATCCAGTTCTCTTTTAAACCCTGTTATAGTCCTAGCCTTCACCACCTCCTCCGGCAAGGAGTTCCACAAGTTGACTGCGCGCTGGGTGAAGGCCGCATTGTGGTCCACGGAGCGTTGAACTTACGCTGATGACAAGCAGGGGATGTGGAAGCGGAAATTCATGAACCAAATCTAGTGTGTCGGACATTAGGCCTAACTGGGGGACAAAGCAACAAGGGGCTGGGTTATTGTGTCCACCACTCCCTCCTTGGGCCCCACAGGAAAGAGACGTGGGGGAACCAGGAACAGGGAGAAGAACAGACAGAGGCTACTAGAGAGAGCTGCCAACCCTGTGTCTCAGCCATCATGGCTGCCAGCCCTACCGCGTCCTGGGACCCCGGACCCTCTTTGCCCTAATCCTGAGGCATGGCCCGGCCAGCATGGGCCAGAGAGGGGGACCCAGACAACACCAGCTCCCAGCCCCCATCCCGGGATGAAACGGGATCGGGCTGTATCAGCAGCTCCAGCCCCGCTCAACTCCCGTCTTCCCTTTCCCCCCAAGGACAAGGATCACCAGCTTCGATACCATCTACCAGATGGTCAGACGAGGGGCTTTTCCCTTCTGACGCTCTCTCCCGCTAAAGGGGAAGGGGTCAAGGGACAAGGTCACAGTGACAAGCCTGACCGAACGCTTCCCAGGGCCAAGGCTTTCGCTGGGTTTCCTGCCTTTCTGGATCTTTAAGAAGATCTGTTTCATGGTGTGTTTGCCACGGGTCAAGGCAGGCCGAGCTCTCGGGACGCCACAGCCCAGTCCTGATGTAACGCTGGACAGTGTCTGGGTTCCGGGAACATCTGTGGCCCATTGAGTCTATCTAAATTAATGCAGCGCCCCTCCAGAGCCCTTGGCCTAGGAGAGGGGGACGGGGTCTTTCTTCAAAGCCAACCACTTTGGGGGCTGCCGCAGGGCAACATGAGACCCCCCCTTCCCCTCCCCTGCAACGAGCCACAAATGCTGCCCCTGCCCCTGCAATGCTCCCGGCCACAGAATGGGCCCAGCCAGGCAGCGCCAAGGGCCGTGTCGCAGCGGGAGGATACAGACCACCATGGTCCCGCCCCTCAGACAGGCGCCGCTGCCATTAGGGGGTAGCACAGGAGCCCCCCGGCGAGTGAGTCATGGAGACTAAGCTCGGAAGGGGCCACCAGATCTCCTGCAAACCTGCGTGGAGCCCAACTGCAGCCCCCTGGAGACAGCCCTGGCGTGCCGCAGGCAGAGAACGCGCACGAGGGAGCGAGGTGCACCAATGCCGCGGCAGGTGAGACGTGTCCAGAGGATCCCAGCAGACAACCCGTTCCCCAAACTGCGGAGGAAGGCAAAGAACCCGTCCATGCCAATCCGAGCGGGGGGAAATTCCCTCCCGACGCCGTGGCTCGGTCAGACCCTGACTTTGAGAAAGAGAAGGGGATGTGGCAAGGCGCTTACCTGGGCAGCGCGCCGTCTGCCTTGGCCACATCGACAGTGGCTGTGGAGTGCTTCCCGCCCGTCAGCAGCTCAGAGTTCACCAGCCACTGGAGGTTCCTGGATTTGGTGTTGACGAGGTTGACGCCCTTCTTGGCCTTCACCCTGCAGAGCCAGAGAGGAGAGCAAGGCTCACGTCCGCATGGCCACACACGGCGGGAAAGATACCGGGGGAAGGACTGTCAGGTCCCACTGCACTTTTCCTCCCCCAGGGAGCGCGGCGGACAATGTTGCGGCTGCCGGGCAGTATTCAGATGGGGGCGGCTAGTAGCCATTAGGGTTAGAGGTAGGGCACTAGACTGGAACTCAGGAAAGAGGCGTTCTCTGCCTCCGTTTCCCCACCGGCAGACGGGGTGATACGGCGTTTCGAGGTTAAGGTGAGAGAGAGGTGTTATTCAGGGGTCAAATCCAGCCCAGCCTGGCAGTGACTGATCAGCTAGTCTGACCCGTTGCATCACCCCGGCCAGAGAACCTCACCCAGTGATTCCTGCATCCCGCCCATGAGCTAGAGAACGTCGGCGCCGGCCCGGCTTTGTGTGTGCGTGTGGTGCCCAGTAGCCGAGGCAGGCTAGGGCGCGATCCGGAGCAGGAGTTCAGGGCACTGCGGTGGTGTAGGGGTGAAGGATGCTGCCGACAGGCCTGGGAAGGGTGTGTCCTGACAGTGTGTGTGTGAAAGGGAGTGACTGGCCCACACAACGGATAACAGACTTACTGCTGCTACCAGCTAGGAAAAGTCTCCTTTAATTCTGTGTGTGGGAAGCAACGGGCCCAGGGTCCTAGCCTGGCTCCCTGGGGGTGGGTGACGTGCGCAGCAGCGGTGTCAGCAGCACGCAGCTGTGAGGACGCGGCACCACATGCTACCAGGGCTCTGGGTTCTGCTGCTGCTTCAGGACCCAAGCTAGCTGCTCCAGGGCAATCGTACGCTAAGTGAGGTGACCAAGGGCACACGGGGAATCTGGGACAGAGCAGCGGTCTGAGGGGTCCGGCTAGCTCCCCGGGGACATCTGCATCGGGGACCTGCTACACAAAACAACGCATGACACTTCCCCACCTGCGCCCACCAGAAGGACCTAAAGAATCACCCCCGGGGATTAAACATCACACACAGCGCAACACACGCCCTTCCCCACCCGCCGCTGCCCCCGCCCCCGGGAGACAGGCTCCCCGTCGGATTTTCGAAAGCACCCAGCCAACTAGCTCCCAATGAAACCGATGGGACTTAGGCACCTCAAGCGCCTTTCCAACCCTGGGGGAGATCGCTGCTGAAATGCAGCCCGCTCTGGGGTGGGCCGTATCCCGGCGCGCAGCGACGCGGCAGCTCAGGGCAAGCGCCTCCTAGCAGCAGGCTGGAGCGTCGGCTCGGCGCTCGGCGTGGTTAGCGTGCTCGGCCCCGGCCATGCGGACGTACCTGAGCGTGAAGTGCTCCACGGTGGAGTTGGCCATTAGGTAGAGGAGGACGTTGAGCACCTCGCCCGGCTTGAGGGGCTTGTCCGGCAGGCGGATGAAGATGTTGCCGTCCAGACTGTGCTCCTGCATCAGCTGGGCGGGCGGGGGCTGGAAGAGGCTGATGCTGCCAACGCGCAGCAAGGGGTGCTGCGTGGGGCCCTCGGTCCGGGCAGCGCCGCCCCCCCGGCGCGGCGCCGTCTCTCCGGGGCACTCCCCGGCCCCGTCGGGTGCATGCAGCGTGTAGTACAGCTCGGCCTGCTGGCTCTCGCCGCTCAGGTCCAGGGCCTCCGGCACCTTCCTCCTGCCCAGGGGCACGGCCGAGGGGCCGAACCAGGCGTGGGGCAGCTCGGCCTGCACCAGGCAGGTGGCCAGGCTGCCCCGCAGGCGGCAGGAGCTCTTGACCTCCCGGGCCTCGCGGAAGGCGTGCAGCCGGACGCAGGGCAGCCGGTCGGTCACGTCGAAGTCGTCCCAGTCCCGGCCCGCCACGTAGAAGAGCACCTGGACCACGGGCTGGCTGGCCAGCACCCGCGGCTGGATGATGAAGGCTCGCACCTTCCAGTTGACGGTGAGGCGGTCGGGGATCTCCAGGGTGCTGGAGGGCTGGAGCTGCTCCTTGGGCAGGACCAGCCCGGTGCTGAAGGGCCCCAGCGAGACGTTGAGGACGGGCAGCTCCTTGGTCTGGAAGACGACAAAGGGCTCGGAGCGCTGCAGGGGGGCGCTGGCGTTCCCCCCCGGCCCCGCCCCCGTCTCCTTCAGGAAGAAGGCCAGGCGGGTGTTGGAGAGGCGGTAGCTCACAGGCAGGGTCACGGCCGCCGCGGGGGGCCAGGGCTCCGGGGGCTCCGAGCTGGGCGCCAGCCCCTTGCCCTGGGCTGGAAACGGGACAGAGAACAGGGTGGGTTAGGGACAGGACAGAGTGCTGCACGCCCGTGCATTGCCACCCCCGGCAGGCAACGGGCCCAGCTGCCCCCGCCACCCCTCACCCGCCACTGCCCTGCACCTGCCACGGACCCCCGCGTCTCCCGCACACACACCCACGCTGTCAGCAGCACTGTGACCGCGCCTTTCATCCACCAATCGCAACCGCTTTACAAAGGAGGGCTGTATCATTCTCCCCATTGTACAGATGGGCAAACCGAGGCACAGACGGACACTGTGCCGTCTCCGCTGGATTCTGTGCTGGGTTCATACACCCCCTGCAGTCCGAAGGGAGCGCTGGTGTGGGGCACCTGCAGCACTAGCATCCAAAATGGCGGCTAGGGCACGGAGGCAAAGCTGTGAATGGGATCCCCTCCGTGCGGTGCCTGCACAATCCCCTGGAGTCCCAGCTCCAGGAACCCCTGAAGTACTGAAAGTCTGAGCAAACCCCTGCGACGCGGGGCCCCTCCCGGGAGACCCTCCGCAGCTTGTCGGCGCCTATAAGCCACTGGCCATGAGATTGATCACGCCAGCTGGCCCCTGGCAAACGGCCCGGTCCCTCAGACCGTCGGCAGCACGGGGCAGTTTGCTGGGGGGGAAAAGGTGGGACGTGAGCGTGTGTATTCACAACCATTTTTATTGGGAGGTGAAGAAACTCCCACATGGATTCCCCAGCTCCGCCATTTGCCGCCAGAGCTCTGCGCCCCAGGTCTCACCGCGGGCTCTGGGAGGAAACACACCACGGGGACACACCGACCGGGAGATAAGCCATGGCAAAACCGCATTAGGGAAAACGCAAGGAGAGACTGGGGCCCATTCGGGGAGATGCCGATCTCCACCTGGGTTGGTTCAGAGCCCCCAGATTTTGCCAAACAAAGCCGCCCCCTCCCCCCCAGAGATGCAGACTGAAAATGCAGCAAGGAATTTGAATAGAGTGGGGAATCAGATTGGAAATTGACTGGGTTTCTACAGCACCCTGCACAACGAGGTCCTGGGCCCTGACTCGGGCTGCTAGGTGCTACCGTAATCCACCTAATAAATAACGTACAGCGCCCTACACAACGGGGTTCTGGCCCCTGTCTCGGGCTGCTAGGTGCTACCGTAATCCACCTATATAAATAACGTACAGCGCCCTACACAACGGGGTTCTGGCCCCTGTCTCGGGCTGCTAGGTGCTACCGTAATCCACCTAATAAATAACGTACAGCACCCTGCACAATGGAGTTGCGGTCCACGGCTGGGGCTGCTAAGTGCTGCTGCAAGCCAGAGAACAAGAAGGCCCCATCAATTCTGTGGGGAGCGAGATCTAAATTCTGCAGCAGACCCCCGGATCCTGCTGCCTCTGGCAGACTGGGGATTCTGGGGAAGCTTTGCTAAAATTAGGAGTTTTTAATGAAGCAACTATGTAAATAAGCAGCAGCCCCTGGGAGTGTCCCTTTGATCTGCGAGGCAATATGCTTTGCACTGATCTTCCCTTTCCCACTGTGATGGGTCAGAGGGTGGCGCTGGCAGCTCCGAGCCGCAGCGTGGGAGTTGTCAGAAGGCGGCTGGGGGTTGGACAGCGGGGAGGGGGCAGTGTGGGGGTTGAGCACCAGAGGAAGTGGGCTGAGGCCGTTCGGATTTGTTGCAGAAGTGCAGGAACTGCCAAACTGGGCAACCCTTGCAACAGAGATCAATGTGGCCCTTTAAATAGACATCGGTAGGTTTCAGAGGTAACGCCCCATCGAGAAGAAAGGAGTGGTCCGAACTGCAGCTGGGCGGAGAAAGGCAGTTCTGTTTAGCAGGAGGATTTTGACATTGCAAAATCTGGTTTCCTTCCGATTTGGAATGAAACCGAAAAACTTCAAAATTCTCCGCAAAAGGGAATGGAGCAGAGGACGGCAGGAGTCCTCGGCTTCCAGGCTCCCCAGCATCCTGCCGGCTGACAGGGAGCTGGGACCGTGGACGCCTTGACTGGGCTGGGGGTGTAGAAGCCCTGGGAACCTTGGAGCTACGTCTTCCGAGTGCCGCGAATTCCCGACCCGCCTGCCGAGCTGCTGGAGTAGGCTGCCTGCAGACTCAGGCAGACATTGCCATGCCAGGACATGCTTTCAGGCTTGCCCAACCGCGAAGGGGAGGCGCAGAAGGCCAGGTTTGTCAGGGAGTACAGCTCAAGGTAGCGCCACTGAAATCAGCTGGGATGGGTGGGGCTGGGTCACACTGGCGGAGGTGCGGCCTGTTGTGGTTTTTCAAGTGAAAGCTCAGACTGGGGAGCTAATTCCACAATCAGGGAATGGGGGGGGGGGGAGGGGAGTCCAGCAGGCTCAGCTCCACCGGGGGCCGGGGAGGCTGCTATTGTTTTAGCGGCAGGGAGATCAGAGTGTCCAGGAAGCAGTCCAGCCCCACCGCCCTGGGGCGAGCTCACCGTGCCAGCACCTGGGAACACAGCTCCTGGGCCCAGGTCCCGGCTCCGAGCAGTGCCCTGGAGGGGGCGGTCAGGACTGCGGGTCAGGACTGAGGGGCA
This sequence comes from Trachemys scripta elegans, assembly GCF_013100865.1. Classification (NCBI taxonomy): domain Eukaryota; kingdom Metazoa; phylum Chordata; order Testudines; family Emydidae; genus Trachemys; species Trachemys scripta. The sequence continues at coordinate 20,990,644 of NC_048315.1, forward strand.
TTGGCAGAGCAGGGGGGTCTAACCTTGCAGTGTCGCAGAGTGACCTAAATACACATGGACCCCTGCAGTGCCGCGGCACTGAGCTAACGAACCCCCAGAGCCCTGCGGTGCCACGGCACAGAGCTAACGAACCCCAGAGCCCTGCGGTGCCACAGCACAGAGCTAACGAACCCCAGAGCCCTGCGGTGCCATGGCACCGAGCTAACGAACCCCAGAGCCTTGCGGTGCCAGGGCACAGAGCTAACGAACCCCAGAGCCCTGCGGTGCCACGGCATAGAGCTAACGAACCCCAGAGCCCTGCGGTGCCACGGCACAGAGCTAACGAACCCCAGAGCCCTGCGGTGCCACGGCACAGAGCTAACGAACCCCAGAGCCCTGCGGTGCCACGGCACAGAGCTAACGAACCCCAGAGCCCTGCGGTGCCACGGCACTGAGCTAACGAACCCCAGAGCCCTGCGGTGCCACGGCACAGAGCTAACAAACCCCAGAGCCCTGCGGTGCCACGGCACAGAGCTAATGAACCCCAGAGCCCTGTGATGCCACAGCACAGAGCTAACGAACCCCAGAGCACTGCGGTGCCATGGCACCGAGCTAACGAACCCCAGAGCCCTGTGATGCCACAGCACAGAGCTAACGAACCGCAGCACCCTGCGGTGCCATAGCACAGAGCTAACGAACCCCAGAGCCCTGCGGTGCCACGGCACAGAGCTAACAAACCCCCAGAGCCCTGCGGTGCCACGGCGCCGAGCTAACGAACCCCCAGAGCCCTACGGTGCCACGGCACTGAGCTAATGAACCCCAGAGCCCTGCGGTGCCACGGCACTGAGCTAATGAACCCCAGAGCCCTGCGGTGCCACGGCACAGAGATAACGAACCCCAGAGCTCTGCGGTGCCACGGCACAGAGATAACAAACCCCAGAGCCCTGCGGTGCCACGGCACAGAGCTAACGAACCCCAGAGCCCTGCGGTGCCACGGCACAGAGCTA
>NC_048315.1:20996454-21133066 GCF_013100865.1 Trachemys scripta elegans
GGCACAGAGCTAACGAACCCCAGAGCCCTGCGGTGCCACGGCACAGAGCTAACGAACCCCAGAGCCCTGCGGTGCCACGGCACAGAGATAACGAACCCCAGAGCCCTGCGGTGCCATGGCACAGAGCTAACGAACCCCAGAGCCCTGCGGTGCCACGGCACCGAGCTAACGAACCCCAGCGCCCTGCGGTGCCACGGCACAGAGCTAACGAACCCCAGCGCCCTGCGGTGCCACAGCACAGAGCTAACGAACCCCCAGCCCCTGAGGTGCCACGGCACTGAGCTAACGAACCCCAGAGCCCAGCAGTGCCACGGCACAGAGCTAACGAACCGCAGCGCCCTGCAGTGCCATGGTGCCGAGCTAACAAACCCCAGAGACGTGCAGTGCCACGGCACAGAGTCAATGAACCCCAGAGCCGTTCAGTGCCACAGCACAGAGCTAACGAACCCCGGAGCCCTGCGGTGCCGTGGTGCCGAGCTAACAAACCCCCAGTGCCCTGCGGTGCCAAGCTAACGAACCCCCAGTGCCCTGCGGTGCCAAGCTAACAAACCCCCAGCGCCCTGCGGTGCCACGGCACAGAGCTAACAAATCCCAGTGCCCTGTGGTGCCACAGCACAGAGCTAACAAACCCCAGCGCCCTGCAGTGCCACGGCACAGAGCTAATGAACCCCAGCGCCCTGCGGTGCCACGGCACAGAGCTAACAAACCCCAGAGCCCTGCGGTGCCACGGCACAGAGCTAACGAACCCCAGAGCCCCGCGGTGCCGCAGTGTCGAGCAAACGCACCGAGGATGCAGGGGTGAGGTGCAGCTCTCGGAAATGGTGCATGCAGACAGACATTACACTAATTGCAGCATCGATCGCCCACCTGCACTAACAACTGGGGAAAAGGCACAAGATTAAAACAAGAATTGTTCCTGGAAAATGTCTCACTCTGGAAAATCCATCTCCTGCTGCAAACCATGCGGTTCTGCCCCCGGGATTGGGAACTCGCCTCAGCTCACTGCAGAGCGGGGCCTGCTGCTGGGAGCAGCGTTCAGGAGGGCGGACCACCACACAGCCCTGCCCACTCCCTCTGGTTTCTGTTTCACTGGCCCCAGGCCATATTTTCTCCCTGGGTGGGGCACGGACTGGAAGCTGGCTCCCTTTGAATGAGGGGAGGACGGGGCAGGGATGAGATGGGAGGGTGGGAATGAAAGGACAGCCTCCCATTGAGTTCGGGGAGCCCGTACACCCACGCACACACACTCATGGGAAAGGTTCACGAGGAGAGGGGACTGGTGTGAACGGGAACGCTAGTACCTGGGACCTGGCCCAGCCCAGTTTCATCCTGGCCTGGTTGGAGGGGGAAAACAGAACCAGATTAAATCATAGGCCAGTTCTTAGGGCTCCAGCTTCCAGAGTCCTGTGATCACACCAGACTTTTAGCTTCCAATTAAAAAAAAACAAGGTCAGTTCCTAGCCTGGGAAGTGGTGGTAAAAAGCCCCAAACCGTGACTCAAGAGTAACCAACGCAGCAACTTCTGCCTGAATCTGCAGAGAGCCTGAGACAATTGCTCTGGGCGGGGAGGGGAGGAGGGGAACTGCCCCAAGCATCTCAACAGGATGTGAAGGCCCGTCCAACCCCACCTCAGCAGAGGACTCTATGTGTGACAGAAGGCGAAGGGGGAGCAGGCCCAACGCACCTACCCAGCAGATACTGGGGTAAATCCTGGTGGTGGGGGAAGCACTTTGCTGCCCCTCCTGAGGGGACCTGTTTGCTTTCTGCCTGTTGTATCCTTGAACTACATCCTCGGCTGGCGTGAATCAGCAAAACTCGGCCAGACCAAGTGGCATTAATGAAACCCGGGGGCCAAGCTAACAAGACAGGTCTGCAGAACCAAGCACAGCAACAGATCAGGGTCACCATTCAGGAGACTGCGCTCCTGCGGTCAGAGAGGTGAGAATTAAGGGCATGAAGACAGGCCCTTACCAGTCTGTCTGGGGAGAGCCCATTAATTAACACACAAGGGACTGGAACCAGCAATGATTCTAAATCGACTCAGTTTCCTTCCTTCCCGTGGTCTCGAACCAGGGAATTAAAGAGCAGGCCACTGGACAATTAGCTGGTAATGAAGATTTTGTCAATATCGGTGCCTGTTGATTAAACAGCTAGTAAGGGAAACTCAAAGGGGCCAATTCCTGCTTCCACCAGGACTAATGTCAAATTGAGAGACAGCCAGCCAAGACAATACACATCCCAGGCCTTAAGGGAAGGGGCGAACAAACGTACTGTGCCCGCCGTGGGCACTTATTTCTGAAAAATCCACAAATGCAGCTGGCACCAGACAAAGGGAATACGTTGAAATGTGGGAGGCACTTTTCAAAATAAGGAAACGCACTGATCCCAGGAATTCCCACCGCGGCAAGCTGAGTTTCATCCCAGTGCAGCAAATATTACGCCACGAGGAAAAGAAATCTGCAGCCATCTAGGGATGGATTTTCAGACGGTCTCCGGATGTTGGGTCGAATTGCCAGCACTGAGGTCTGGGGAATCCAGCTCTGAGCAGCATTGGAAAATGTGGCCTTTTAATGAGAGCATGCCAGTAAGGAATGCTGAGGGGTTGGTTTAGGCCGGGCAACATTTAATTATTATATTTTCGTCATTTTGGTGGACAATATCGATGTTTCTTTGGAGACGTTTGTTAGATTTGGATCAGTTTAAATGTTCACAGTTGTGCAACATTATGAGGGAGGAGGGAGGTCAGACAATCAAAATATTTCACGACAGTCGATATCTGTGATTCCATACCGAGATTTAGAACGGTTAAAACACAAATTATCAACATCGCTGGTCAAACGATATAAAGGAAACCGAAATCAAACTCTCATACGTTCCCAAGCGGCTTTTTTCTTAGTTTGCCTCTGTAAATGTCGCTGAGCACGGAGGGAATATTTTTTCCTTGGTTGGGGTGTGGTGAAATTGACGTTTACCAACATTTACCAATCCAAATCTCATCCTTCCAAGCCTAGGTATACAGACAACTGAATCGGCCGGCAAGCACGATCTTGTATTCTGCTAGAATTACAACATGAGGAAGGGAACTCACTTTGTGTCATGACGGTGTAGCACCCTCACAGCGAGTGAACACTGACAGAGGACAGCAAATGGACTGAGACGGGTGGGGTTAGCAGCAGGGCACTCCAGGAATCCTGGACCAGGTCCCCAGCTCGTCTAAATCATCCTCCTGGCGTCCCTAACTCTGGCAGTGCCCAGGAGAATGGAATCTGTTCACCTCTCTCCTAGGGCAACGTTCACCGCTGTGCAGAGCTCTTGGCAACATCCAATCCCATGGGCACAGCCGGCGCCGAAGGCAGGTGCTGGTCCCTCTGGGCACATCTCAGCCTGGTGCATAATTGCCAGTGTTCCTACCGGTGACAAAGACAAGCTGGCGAGCGCCACAGCTCTGTCTGCCCTGAAGAAGAGCTCTGTGGCGCGGGAAAGCTTGTCTCCTTCACCTCGTCTCGCTCACGGCTACAACAGTGCTGCCGACAGTGTTATGATTGGCCATCAAATCATGCAGGCTGGTCTAGTGTTTGCCTCCTTGACCTGCTGCAGCTGGGAATCCCGCAGGTGAATTACCCCGGGCGCGTCCTTCCTTCCCTCTATCCCCACCTCCCCGATGTTCATTTCTCTCGTACTCTGGGTCAACGCGGCAGGCTGCGTTCCTCAGCTCTCGCCACCCCCTCTCATCTCCAGCACGTCGGTCTGCACCCCGATGGTTCGCCCCGCTGTGAGCCAGACAACCCTGGCGCATGCAGCCTCTTGAAATGCACCAGGCGGGGGGCCTGGCTGGTGCACATCGGCCAAGGTCTGTTGCTTCGATGGAGCGATGCCAACTGACGCCCGCTGGGAATCTGGAGCGATTCACTTCCAAAGCAGCCGATCGGTCCTGTCCCCACTGCAGGAAGAAGGACCCGACAATCGAAGACGCTGAAATATTCAGTCTCCATCTGTGGGTCCGTGTATAGCCCTGGGTCTCTAAGGCTTTCTGGGCACAGCAGAGTCCCCCCATCTCTCCGACATGGGGGGGCTGACGCAGCGGTAGCAATGGTGGGAAACAGGGCCTGGCTCTCTGCTGTGTTCTGGTGCGTTTATGCCCCGTAAAGAGGCCTTGAAGTGGGCCAGTGTGTCGCTGGCCTATAACCCCACTCCCGGCATGGGGATAAATCGGTGGGGGGTGTTCGGATTGCGGGGCACTAGGGTTGTGCTCTTCCCCAGGACCTCTAGGGGGCCATGAGGAGCAGCCCTGAGGCTGCACTGATTTATGCCAGGGGCCAGGCCAGCCCTGCACGTCTCCAGGATTCAGGGATTTAAAACCACCATACTCTGTACCCTCTCTGTCCTTGCTGCGAGCGCAGGAACAGCGCAACGGAGAATGTGGCCCAAAGGCCAGTCTACAGGCCCCCGGCAATCACCAGCATTTTCACCCCCATGCTGGATTCTATAGTGGCTGGCTAGCAAGCTATTACAAGGCCCAGGAGTCTCTGCGGGTTTACGGGGCCCCTGCCTTCTCCTTTCCTGCCACGCATCTGCACCCAGGAGCCATGTGGTGCAAGGCCTCTGCCCATTTTTCCCAGCCCATCTCCAAGTCCCTGCTAACATACCCCTGGCTACGGCTTGGTCTGATTTGCTCTGCTACCAGCTGGCTCACGTTGGCATGGGGCAATCCCGAACCACAGGCCACGCCTGGTGATATATCCCTCGTCCCATCCGGCTGCTGGGCCTCCCCTTTATGCTCTGCTCCCAGGGGTCGCTGTTGCCAACTCTCACCATATTTGGCATTTTTCATAAAGCCCCAGCTCCTGGAGTCAGGTGATCAGAGGGGATGGTCTGCTTTAATTGAAATAAAAGAGAGAACGTTTCTCTCCCTTGTGGCTGGGGAGGAAAACTGGAAGACGTGACCCCGAAAGGCTCAGAAACCAGAAACAAATAAGAAGTTTAGTATTTTAAAAATCTCACAATTTTAAAGCCAATCTCATGACTTTGGGGGCCCTGACTTGTGATTTTTGACGAACTGCAGCTGGACGTGCTGGGTAACAGACAGAGAGCTCCTCTGAGTTTCGGGGGTGAATGTCCCTCCTTGAGGCTTAACAGAGCCCAAGCTACAAAAACTGGCCGTCGATCTGAGCTCTGGCCCCTACACACTCCACTCGGTTTGCACAGGGCACACGGCGGGGGTGGGAGGTAGAGGGCGAGGGGGCTGGCGCGGCCCGTAGCTTTATCCACATCAGGAGCTGTATGACTATGGATAAAGGCTGGCGGTTTCAGCGTAGCAAATTAAAAACGAAACGTCGCTGGGAAAAACAGGGGAAGCATTTGCAGCATCTCCCCCGTCTCTCTGGGTGATTGACAGCCCATCAGGCCAATCGGCTCTCTTGCCCTCACTCCCAGCTCTACAAGAGGCTTCACCCCATCGCTGTGTGCTGAAGGACCCCATCCTGAGCTCTCCCACTGGAGTTTGGCCCAAGTGGGAACTCTGGGATCGGGCTTGGTACTGCTCTCACTTGGCTTGGATGGGAAAGGGCTCCCAGGAAGCCCCGCTGGCTGCAAGGCGTGGGGTTGCTGATTCAGTAGGAGGTGCTCTCTGCTCTGAGTCAGCGCCGCTGGCACAGAACAGCCGCTGAGTATGACCCCAGAGGTGGCTGCATATCAGTGGTGGAGTCATTCAGACCCTGCAAAGGGGACGAATTGGGAAATCCAATTCAGACAAAGATCAGGGAATTCGCAGCAGGGGAGCTGAAAAGATCAGGAAGGTTTTCGTGGCTCGGGACATGAGCAGCATAGATAGGGAGAGGGCTGCAGATGGGGATGGATACACAGATTAGATGTGAATCACTTCAGGGGGGTGTAAATATAGAATAGAATCATAGAATAGCAGGGTTGGAAGGGACCTCAGGAAGTCATCTAGTCCAACCCCCTGCTCAAAGCAGGACCAACCGCAACTAAATCATCCCAGCCAGGGCTTTGTCAAGCCTGACCTTAAAAACCTCTAAGGAAGGAGATTCCACCACCTCCCTAGGTAACCCATTCCAGTGCTTCACCACCCTCCTAGTGAAATAGTTTTTCCTAATATCCAACCTGGACCTCCCCCACTGCAACTTGAGACCATTACTCCTTGTTCTGTCATCTGCCACCACTGAGAACAGCCGAGCTCCATCCTCTTTGGAACCCCCCTTCAGGTAGTTGAAAGCAAATTTGCTGTATGGCACCAAGAAAGCCGGGCCCATCTGGCTGCCAGCGCCCCCCACCCCCCGCCTGTCAACCCCAGTCCATCCAGCTTAGCCTACAACCAAAATGATGGTCTATGCTGAGACCTGCCTGGGCTCCGAGGGCTGGTTCTCAGTGGCACTCAGGTCCCTGTGTGTTGCTCTGGCAGTGCAGAGGGGCTTTAATGGGGGATGAGTCCGCTTGCGGATAATCCCCTTGGGCAGAGGTCTCCCCTGGCCCTTTGGAGCTAGCGTAGGGCCAGCTCCCAGCCCTGCTGTAGGGGTGGGCTGGGGAGTGAGGGGAGGGCGCAGCGCTCTGGCTTTTCTCTGCCTTTCAGGCCCATTTCCTCTACGGCTGGAAGGTAACAGCCCTGCCAAGGGTCCACAGCAAAGGACAGAATCGTTCTTTCTCCCGTCACTGGGCCGGCTGGGCAGGGCTAATGGGGGGAGAATCCAGCTCCCTCTCTCGCGGCTGGGCCGGGCTAATGGGATTCCAAACAGTAAACGCTTGTTTTAATCACTCCAGTCAGCTGCTGTGACTGACCAGATGTGCTGAGTAGGAAGGTGAATTTTTGCTATTTTTGCCCGGTCAATTTCCGAGCAGACCCGTCCTTTCCATCAGCACGCCAAGCGGCACACGGAGCACGTTTGGGGCACGACCGACAACGGCTCCTCGCTTTGTGACTTCAAACCCTGCTGCCTTCACACAAGGCAGCGCACACGTCCCTCCTGCCGGATGAAACACCCTCCGAGCTTGAAGTTTGCAAACACGGCCCCTTGTAACCCGCAAGCGTCAGAACAACAGAAGCTTTGGGTTTGTTTTTCAAGCAGAAAATGTCGCGGCTGTTTTCTTCCCCCCCGGCGCTTGTCCAACTCCAAAGCGGAGACGTGGATTTTCTTCCCGCTTGGCAAAAAAAGAAGAAGAACCAATCCGCTCTGGAACCGAGACAAAGCGAATGGAAACACTGGGAAAGTTCTGAGTCACTCAAACGCAGGGACCGAGGGCCAGAGCCCAGCTGGTGTAAATCGATGTAGATCCCTTGAAGTCAACAGAGCCTGGGGACCTGGCCCCTCCAGATAGTCGTGACAGCGTTTAGCGCTGCTCTGACACACCCATACGCCCCACACGCCTCATTGGCAGGATGTTCTCTGCTGACCTTGTTCCAGCATCACGCTTGGTGACTGCTAAGGCACCAGGGGGCAGCTCTCCTGGATGCAAGTGGCGCTTTAAATCCCATCCCAACATTGCGCGTGTCCGTCTGAGGGCTTCTGGCCGGTCGACAGCACGTTCGCAAGTCCCGGTTGGTTCTCCCGTTTGACAGGCGGCAAAGTGACTCGCCCAAGTGGCAAATCCAGGAAGAGGTGTCCTGAATCCCAGCCCGCTCCTGCTCTAACCACTAGACATGCTGCCTTCGACAGGAGCGCACGAGTGTATTATTGTTGCGGGGGCGGGCAGTGTCACAGCGAGACGCTATGGCGCTGGGGGGGCTCGGACAGGTCTCTCTGTGCCGGTCAGCACCCACTGAATTCATATGGATAGAGACAGGGTTGGCAGCCCTCCAGCCTGAGTCTTCTACCACTTTGCCATGTCGTCTTCATCGTCACCTAGCCGCTGCCCGGGAGACTGCACTCCCTGCTGGAGAACGCAGAGCCGAATTCAAGCCAGTCTGTCGAGGAGGCTAGCTGACCTGACTACCCTGCGCTCCTCTGGGCCCATTTATAGATAATGAACGGTCCGGTGATGCAGGGCCCTCCAGGGGGTTACTGCTGTGTACATGAGAGTAGCACCTAGGGACTGTGCCTGAGATCAGGGCCCCCTGGTGCCAGCCACTACATATACGTGGCGAGAGACCGTCCCGTCCCGGAAGCGTTTACCATCTAAATCAGAGGTGGCCCCTCCCCTGCTGTCCCTCCTCACCCGCAGCCTCAGCTCACCGCGCCGCCAGTGCTCTGGGCGGGGGGGCTGCGAGCTCCTACGAGAGCTGCTGGCCTGCCCCGCCCAGGGCTCTAGACTGCGCGGCGGCGTGGCTGGCTCTGGCTGGGCGGCACGGCTGCCGGTTCTGGTGCTCTGAGCGGCACGGTAAGGGGGCAGGGAGCGGGGGGGTTGGATAAGGGGCAGGGGGTCCCGGGGGGCAGTCAGGAGCCAGGGAGTAGGGGGTGGTTGGATGGGGCGGAGTTTCCGGATGGGGCGGTCAGGGGACAGGGAACAGGGGGGGTTGGATAGGCGTTGGAGTCCCGGGGGCCTGTCAGGGGGCGGGAGTCTGGATAGGGGTTGGGGCAGTCAGGGGGCGGGGGGGGGTTAGATAAGGGGCAGGAGGTTCCGGGGGGCAGTCAGGGGCCAGGGAATAGGGGGCGGTTGGATGGGGCGGAGTTTCCGGACGGAGGCGGTCAGGGGACGGGGAACGGGGGGGTTGGATAGGCATTGGAGTCCCGGGGGGCCTGTTGGGGGCGGGAGTCTGGATAGGGGTCGGGGCAGTCAGGGGACAGGGAACAGGGGGGTTGCACAGGCGTTGGAGTCCCGGGGTCCTGTCAGGGGGCGGGAGTCTGGATAGGGGTTGGGGCAGTCAGGGGACAGGGAGCAGCGGGGGTTGGATAGGGGATGGGGTCCCGGGGGGGCAGTTGGGGCAGGGGGTCCCGGGAGGAGGTGGTCAGGGGACAAGGAGCGGGGGGGGGCAGATGGGTCAGGAGTTTTGAGGGGGGCAGTCAGGGGGCGGGAAGTGGGAGGGGGCAGCTAGGGGGCGGGGGCCAGGCTGTTGGGGGCGGCACAGCCTTCCCTACCCGGCCCTCCATACAGTTTCAGAACCCTGATGTGGCCCTCGGGCCAAAAAGTTTGCCCACCCGGCTCTAAATAGCCAAGAGCGAAGGAAGGGAAGAATTAGCCTCCCCAGTGCACTGAGGGGGAGATGGACCCCGAGAGCGTCGGTCCATGGGAGTTAGGCACTGAGATTCCCTTGAGGAGCGGGGCCTGCGGGACTCGCTAGGGACTCACAGCAGAGCCCGGGTCGCCCCAGCCCTGAGTGCTGGCCCATTGCAATCGAGGGGCAGCACTGGGTGAGAGGGGAAAGGGGGAGCAGCTGAGAGGGCCTCGCCGGCACCCCCAGAGGCAGCCTCTCTTCCCTGCCATCCCCGGCTCCTCCTGCCATCCCACCGGCGCTTACCCCTCGGGCCGGCCTCCTGAATCCAGACGCTGGGCCCAGGGCAGGCTGTGCTAAGCTACTCTCCAGCCACGGAGCCAAGAACCCCTGCAAGGAGGGGTGGGGGGAGGCGGGGAGCCCCTGCCTGGCAAGGGAGCCGGAGCCTAATGAAATTCTTCCAGCCTCTCCGCTTCACTGTGTAATCAGGGCAGGCGGCTGCTGCGGCTCCATCTGAACAAGACCGAGCTAATTACGCTCTCGCTATCTGCCTGCTGCAGAGCGGGCTATCGCCGCGTCTCATCACCGGCCCCGCTCCGCCGCTCGGCACACGCAGATGTTCCCAGACCCGGCTTGTGCCAACGCCGGCGGCTGCCCGGCTCTGCCCTCACGCCTCTGCCGAGAGCGCGCCGGATGCCCGAGCCCCTCTCCTCCCCCACCCCACGCCCCCATACATACACCCTGGACAGGAGGAGCAGCAAACTGAGCATGCCCTGCTCAGATACTGCGAGGATGGGGCCCTAAATAGATGGCGGGGGGGGGGGGGATCTGCAGATAGCTCCAGAGAGTCCTGACCCCCCAGCCACGGGGAAGGTGGGGACCAGGGGTGCCGTCCACAGCCAATTGTTCTCTGTGCACTTTGCCAGGCAGCATAGGACAGGTGCCCGCTGGGCTGCCCAAGACCCGGACCCAGCCCTGGGGTCGATTCGCTCGCTGGTCTGCAGAGCTGTAGCGTGTCCCCGACGCAGGGCAGGGTGGCTCAGGGGATCCCACACTTCCTTTCTGAAATGAACAGAGGTCTGGATTCCAGCCCCTCCTTGGCGGAAGCCTCTTTCCTTCCTCTCTCTGCTTTTTCGTCCAGTAATGCATCGTAGTACAGGTGCATGGTCTCCCCCGGAGCTGCCACCACCCAGGGACCAAAGCAGCCATGGGGCTGCCCTGAGCAGACAGCCCCAGCCCCCCTGTGGCCAGGAGCTGGGCACTGCCAGGGGCTAAGCTCCAAGGACCTCACCCTGGAGGCCGGTCGCAAGCACTCATTAGGGGCTGCCGGCTGTCTCCGCTCATGGGGTTGTGTTCCCCGCCGACGAGCTAACTGGGGTGACTCTAAGCGGCCCGGGTGGCCTGGCGAAATCAGGGAGGGTCTCGCCGTCTCTCCCTGCTCTCATCGTCTGCCCGCCCGGGCCCTTCCGCCCCGCGTCTCCGCCCGGCCGCCTCCCCGGCCCCGTCGCGCGGCTCACGCTTCCGAGAGCGAGCGAGACAGAGCGGGAGCCAAACTTCTCCGGGAGGCCGGAGCCATAAATCAGCGGCTCGTCGCCAGCAATTAGCACAGGCAGCTTCAAGCACGCCGCAGGGCCGGCCGCTGCTTCATTTATCTTCCCAGCAAACAGGCTCACCTAGAAAGCCACTCGGGCGTGACCGACATCCAGGGGGAGGAGGGGCCGAGGCAGGGAGCCAGACTGCCGGGCCCTAGCGCGTTCGGGGACTAAAACACTGAACCCCCAAATCACAGCAGGATTGTGGAAATTCTGTGGGTGACCCCCCCTCCCAAATCAGAGCTGAATTCTGGGGGCCCTAAAGGTTGAGAGTGCAAAAGACCCAAACCCCACATTGAACTGAGGGCTGTGGGGCTCAGGGTCTGAAATACCAAACCCCCTGAACCGGAGCCGGGCGACCTGCCAGTTACACGGAGCATCAGCCATGCAGGAAGCAACTTATATTTCCGACCCAAGAGCCTCCCAGGTTAGACAGCGAGAGCGAGATGGTTCAGCTAGCTCTGGGGTGGAACACATCAGCTGTTTAACACCTCACGACACGCCGCCCTAGGAGAAAGACTGTAGCTAATTTAGACCCTGTCGGCATTTTAGGCCAGGATAGAGGCAAAAGCAAGAATCTTAAGGCTCCCACTCCTCCAGAACAGCATCTGGTGTAGCCACCTGCCTTGATCCAATCCCACTGGAGGGTCGTTATATTCTGTTGCCCTCAGTTTCCGCCTAGTTCTCAGTGCTTCTGTGCCCTGCTTCACTTCCTGTCCTAAACTGGTGCAGCGTCGCAATTTCCTCCCCCCCCCGAGTTGGCTGCTTGTGGGCGATACTGCTACAATTGGGTTGAATAGCAATGTGGGATGGGATGGGGTGGGGTGGGGGCCAGCGGCCCCAGCTGCCGGAGAAGCAGCCGGTGCGGCTGGCTGCAGAGCCGCTCCAGCAATGGCCGGTCCCGGAGCCAGCTGCTTGGGCAGCCCTGGGGTTAGCCACACTTGCCGCTGCAGAAGCCACAGAGGTCGCGGAAAGTCACGGAATCCGTGACTTCCACAACCTCCGTGACAGACCCAGAGCCCTCCCCATTATTAATGCCCGTGATTCTATACAAGGGCGTCATTGTTAATAATTAGTCGCCCTCATCAGACTCTTAACTGCATGCAGCTTTATTCCTTCAGTCAGCTGTTCCCTGCCTTTCCCAGAACGGAGACGGTCTCTAGGGATTGATGGCACAGACCACGAGGTGCCAGCTGGGGGTTTGTAAAGGAACTGCCCAACAACCACTGCGGTGCCTAAATCTCCTGGGCTCCTTTGAACAGCCCAGCCTGGGGAGACTGTGGACTAGAGCTTCCAAAGGGCGTCTGACGATCGTAGGTGTCCCTTGTGGCAGAGAGGGGACCAGTAGAAAGGGGATTTTATACTGAGGCTGCTGGATACAGACAGACCCTCAGGTTCTCAGACTAGACACAGCACCAGGCATTTTGCGAGTATTCTCCATGCTTGGCTCTCCAAGCACTTTACAAACAAGGTCGGTGTCATTACCCCCATTTTACAGATGGGGAAACTGAGGCACACAATGGTGGGGAAGTGATTTGCCTACATTCACCCAGCAGGCCACTAGCCAAGCCAGGCCTCGAACCCGCCCCTCCTGGCTTGTGCTGGCCCCATGCCAGTGTCAGTGCGTTCCCCTCTCCCAGCGCCACGAGCCGTGACTTTCATTACAGCCCCCCCCCCATGCAATCAGGGGTTGACGCCAGACGTCAGCGCAGGTGGGCTGCGTGAACTGCACTTATGCTGACTGCAACACACCATCTATCACGCCCAAGAAAATGCGGGACCCGAGTTAATTCCCAACAGCAATCAAGCCTCTTCTCGCTCTCCCTGGGGAGGGGGCCGCCTGGCTGCATTTGTCAGAGCACCTCCGGCATTTCCCCTGCGGAGCGCCAGGATGCAGGGGCGGAGGCAGATAGCATCAAGGGATCAGGGGAGACCAAATGATACAAGAGAACCAGTTTGTGCCTGGTGGAAGGGACTCCTCTCCCCGGGGAACTGAGCCACCAGACTTTTCTGTTATTATTGTTTGTGGTAGGGTAGTATTAGCCCCAACCAACCATGAGCCACAGGGGCTGGGCTAGGAGTCCTGGGATTCTCAGAAGGTGCAGCAATGAACTAGCCTGGGTATGACTGTGTGTCCACCGGTCTGCCTGAGAGCGCAGGTGCCCAGGTGTGCCCACCCCTGTGTCTGAGGGTGCCTGTGCCCACTGGTGCCCGCATGTGTACCCACATGCGCCTGTGTGTGTATGTCTATGCCTGTGTGCATGTGCACTACTCCCCCTCCTGGATGGAATCAGAATTGCATAACTATTGTGTGTCAAAGACCCTCTACTGCTCGCAGCTAATGGAGATTCTCCGTCAGCTCCCGCAGTCGCGGTGCCTTTGTCTGGGCAGGAGGCCTCAAGTCCCATGCCTGCTGGCATTGGGAAACTCGGGAGTGACGGCTGTGGTCAGTACAGAGACTGCAATATAATCCTATTACATCGGTCACAGCTCTCTTTAACAACGTGCCCTGGGGGCGGCATGGCTTCCCGGGGCTCTGCAGAGCCAGCCTGGGCCGTCCGCACCATAGGGGTGCTGGGATACCACGGTGGAGAGGGGCGGTCAGGACAGTTTCAGCAGGGAGCCCAAGGGCTGAATGGGCCATGGAGATGGAGTGCCCATGCCCAGACATCAGTACCCAGCTAGAACAGCTGACGAGCCATCCCCCAAATCCAAGCTGGGTCCTCTCCCCTTCACCATCAGTTCGAACGGCTCTGAGGGCCAAGTGATGCCCGCAGGGACACCGGGGCAGCCCCACTGTTGCAGATTCCCCCCGTGACCAAAACAATCCCTGTAATGATGCACCAGGAGCCGAATCCGGCTCCCTCTCCCTTGCTCCCCATAGGGGCTCTGTAGGGGTAGCTAGAATCACTGTGGGAGTGGTCAAAGGCCCCACTCAGGTGGGCTAGAGCTGCACAAACCCATGGGACAATACGGCCCCTGCCCCAAAGCAAAACAGAGGTAGAAGAACAATCCTGGTATTTACCAGCCTCTCCATCACCCAGCAGTGTCCAGCCAGGGGCAGTGTGTTGGGAGGGGGAATCATAGAATCATAGAATCTCAGGGTTGGAAGGGACCTCAGGAGGTCATCTAGTCCAACCTCCTGCTCAAAGCAGGACCAATTCCCAACTAAATCATCCCAGCCAGGGCTTTGTCAAGCCTGACCTTAAAAACCTCTAAGGAAGGAGATTCCACCACCTCCCTAGGGAACCCATTCCAGTGCTTCACCACCCTCCTAGTGAAAAAGTGTTTCCTAATATCCAACCTAAACCTCCCCCCATGCAACTTGAGACCATTGCTCCTTGTTCTGTCATCTGCCACCACTGAGAACAGCCGAGCTCCATCTTCTTTGGAACCCCCCTTCAGGTAGTTGAAAGCAGCCTATCAAATCCCTCCTCATTCTTCTCTTCTGGAGACTAAACAATTCCAGTTCCCTCAGCCTCGCCTCATAAGTCATGTGCTCCAGCCCCCTAATCATTTTTGTTGCCCTCCGCTGCACTCTTTCCAATTTTTCCACATCCTTCTTGTAGTGTGGGGCCCAAAACTGGACACAGTACTCCAGATGAGGCCTCACCAATGTCGAATAAAGGGGAACGATCACGTTCCTCGATCTGCTGGCAATGCCCCTACTTATACAGCCCAAAATGCCGTTAGCCTTCTTGGCAACAAGAGCACACTGTTGACTCATATCCAGCTTCTCGTCCACTGTGACCCCTAGGTCCTTTTCTGCAGAACTGCTGCCTAGCCACTCGGTCCCTAGTCTGTAGCAGTGCATGGGATTCTTCCATCCTAAGTGCAGGACTCTGCACGTGTCCTTGTTGAACCTCATCAGGTTTTTTTTGGCCCAATCCTCTAATTTGTCTAGGTCCCTCTGTATCCGATCCCTACCCTCTAGTGTATCTACCATGCCTCCTAGTTTAGTGTAATCTGCAAACTTGCTGAGAGTGCAGTCCACACCATCCTCCAGATTATTGATAAAGATATTAAACAAAACCGTCCCCAGGACCGACCCTTGGGGCACTCCGCTTGAAACCGGCTGCCAACTAGACATGGAGCCATTGATCACTACCCGTTGAGCCCAACGATCTAGACAGCTTTCTATCCACCTTACAGTCCATTCATCCAGCCCATACTTCTTTAACTTGGCGGCAAGAATACTGTGGAAGACCGTATCAAAAGCTTTGCTAAAGTCAAGGAATAACACATCCACTGCTTTCCCCTCATCCACAGAGCCAGTTATCTCATCATAGAAGGCAATTAGGTTAGTCAGGGATGACTTGCCCTCGGTGAATCCATGCTGACTGTTCCTGATCACTCCTCTCCTCTAAGTGTTTCATAATGGATTCCTTGAGGACCTGCTCCATGATTTTTCCAGGGACTAAGGTGAGGCTGACTGGCCTGTAGTTCCCCGGATCCTCCTTCTTCCCTTTTTTAAAGATGGGCACTACATTAGCCTTTTTCCAGTCATCCGGTACCTCCCCCGATTGCCATGAGTTTTCAAAAATAATGGCCAATGGCTCTGCAATCTCATCCGCCAACTCCTTTAGCACCCTCGGATGCAGCGCATCCGGCCCACAGAGGGCTGGTCACCTTCTCCCCATATTGTGCTGCCCAGTGCAGCAGTCTGGGAGCTGACCTTGTTCGTGAAGACAGAGGCAAAAAAAGCATTGAGTACATTAGCTTTTTCCACATCCTCGGTCACTAGGTTGCCTCTCTCATTCAGTAAGGGGCCCACACTTTCCTTGACTTTCTTCTTGTTGCTAACATACCTGAAGAAACCCTTCTTGTTACTCTTAACATCTCTTGCTAGCTGCAACTCCAAGTGTGATTTGGCCTTCCTGATTTCACTCCTGCATGCCCGAGCAATATTTTTATACTCCTCCCTGGTCATTTGTCCAATCTTCCACTTCTTGTAAGCTTCTTTTTGTGTTTAAGATCAGCAAGGATTTCACTGTTTAGCCAAGCTGGTCGCCTGCCATATTTACTATTCTTTCTACACATCAGGATGGTTTGTTCCTGCAACCTCAATAAGGATTCTTTAAAATACAGCCAGCTCTCCTGGACCCCTTTGCCCTTCATGTTATTCTCCCAGGGGATCCTGCCCATCTGTTCCCTGAGGGAGTCAAAGTCTGCTTTTCTGAAGTCCAGGGTCCATATTCTGCTGCTCTCCTTTCTTCCTTGTGTCAGGATCCTGAACTCGACCATCTCATGGTCACTGCCTCCCAGGTTCCCATCCACTTTTGCTTCCCCTACTAATTCTTCCCGGTTTGTGAGCAGCAGGTCAAGAAAAGCTCTGCCCCTAGTTGGTTCCTCCAGCACTTGCACCAGGAAATTGTCCCCTACGCTTTCCAAAAACTTCCTGGATTGTCTGTGCAGATTTGTAGCAATACTGCAGTGGCCTTCCAGGAAAACAGCATCCAGGGATGGGACGATGCTGATCCCACGCTCTGTCCTGCTGTGGGATGAGTTCGTTGGGAATTGGTCCTGCTTTGAGCAGGGGGTTGGACTAGATACCTCCTGAGGTCCCTTCCAACCCTGAGATTCTATGATTCTATGAACCCGTACACGGCCCTCTGTTTTGGGTGCCGCCCAGACAGTGTAACCTCCTCATCACCTACCGCCTTCCTCCACCAGGACCTCAACATGCCAGAAGGGCCACGCGTGTGAGCGGCACCGTGCCACTCAGTGCCAATGTGGCACTCTCGTTGCAGGGGGGAGGCTGCTGACCTCTGCCGGCTCACCCAGCACGTCAGGGAAAGCAAAGACGGCGGCTGCCGGACGCCGCCCCAAAACGTCACAGGCACCGCTGGCCGGGAGAGCTGCCTGTCTCGGGGAGCAAAGAGCAAAACCAGTCCCGAGTTGCGCTGGGCACGGAGCCCTGTCTCACCCCGCCAGCCCATTGCCACTGCCCTGCTGCCCAGTGTCACGGGCGCTGTGGTGCGACGCACAGAAAGGCCAGCAGCTGTCTCCCCGACTTACCCAGCAGGAAGTGCCACTTTGGGGCCGCGAGGGGTCCTGAGCCCCGGGGCCATCAGCTTATGGCCTGACCAGTCCTGGCATAGCCCCCATGGCTCCACACGGGCTGTGAAAATCCCTCCCTTAAAGGTCCCTGGCAGAAGCGAGATCATAAGTGGGGCGGGGACCTGGGCTTCTCCAGTAGGCCAGACAGTGACGATTTAAAGTGTTTCCCTGGTTTTAGAAGCCTGCGAGATATCAGGCGACAGGACCCGCGCCTCCCCAGGAGATCTCAGAGCCGGGCATTGGGGGCAGTCACCCGCGTGTGGCGGGGGAAGGGGAGCTGAGTTTCAACGCAGACGTCCTTTCTCCGGAGTGTTCCTTAGGCACTGAAGTCAAACACACTGAGTAAAAGCCCTTCTCCTCCCAACGGCTCCCGCTCTCCTGACACTCGGCCCCTTCACTAGCCCAGCACTCGCCCTACCCACTCCAGGGCAGAGAAGCCCTGACATTTCCAATGGAGACAGTCAAGCAGGAAAAAGAAACCTGTTTGGTTTAACCCTTTCAAGCCTCCTGTATTCTCCAGAAAGAACCAAACAAGATCCGGTGCCCAATTTTTGGAGGTCAGCTTAAATCCGGCTGCTACAGCTGACTCCGTGAGTTCCCCTGTTACCGGCCTTGCCAGGAGGAGGATGGGATGCCAACCTGTATCTGTTCACCACGGGGCGTCCCCGTCTGACCTCGGCTAGCCACCCGGCTGGGCCGTGCATGCTCGGACTCCACACGCCGCAGGGCAGCGGCACCAGGGCTATTGTACCTGTCTCGGGTCCCCCCACTCTCTGCCCCAGCCGCCCCGATTTGTGTAATACTGAAGCTTTCCAACAGCGGCGTGTGTCACTCTCACAGGGAGGACCACACGCTGCTCCCCCAGTGCGGCCCAATCCTGGCCCAGAAGGGTTCCCCCAACAGCGAGGGAATATAGTCCCCCCCATGATCACCAACCCTGAGCTGACCCCCTCCCAGCAGGGGAGAACACCTTCCCTCTGCTCATTGCTTCCTGAGCTTTCCCTGGGGGAAGGCGAGTCCATCCCAGGCCTGCTCCGGTACAGACTCTCCCACGACACCGATTCCTCCAGCCGGCAGTACCTAGACCTGCCGGGAGCCACTGAGCTCGTCCCCTTTGCTGCGCCAGTGTGACCCTTCTGCCCCCGCCCTAGGCCGCGCTCACTAGATGTCACCTTGCTGCTCGCTGCGTTAGCTCACACAGATGCTGCGATCCAGCTGCAGCAGCCCCTCCCGGTTCCCCAGCCAGTGCGGGACAGCACTAGCCCCCTCGCCCGCGCCCAGCAGAAGAGGCCTGGGGAGGAAGGAAGTTGATGTTTTCTCTCTTGCGGCCGTTTTGCAGACTGGCCTCCTGGAGCTTTCCCCACGCCGGACGCCTCAGTGGGTCCAGCCCTCCCCATTCCCCTGCACACTGCAGGCGTTCGGTTTGCGGGAGCCCCTGGGGCGGGTGGCCAAGGCCCCCTTGTCCCCATCCACAGAGGAGGTGAGTCTGGGACAGCCAGCAGCAACTTCTGCTCTCAGCTCTGGAGGGCCCCGATTCACTGCAACAGCCGCCAGTGCCTGTGAGCTTCAGAGACCCCGCATCCAGAGCGGGCTGGAACGCACCACAAGCCCAGCCGCTGGGCTGCCTCAGGCCACCTCCATCACAGGCTGCCAGGAGGACACAGGATGAAATTAACATGCAGTCCAGTAGCTGAACCAGCCTCCGGAGGCTGAGACCCCGGCGCCGTCTGCAAAGGGGCATGTTAGGAACGTGGGCCTGGGAAAACGAGACCGTGGACAGGTGCCCCGGGAAACAGGCGCTGGGGAGGAAGCGTGGCCAAGCAGCGGAACTCAGGAGATCGGGGGGCAACTCCCAGCTCTGCGCCCCGTGTGACTGTGAGTCATTTCGTCTCTCCGTACCTCAACTCCCCGCCCTTCCCAGGAAAGAAGGGGGGACGATCCTTCCCTTCTGCCTGGGTCTGCCCCTGACTTCACGGGCTTAGATCTAGGGCGGGGCCTCTTGGGGCTGCCTTTCTACAAATGAATGCCAATAATCTGCCCCGCTAGGGCTGGTCTCGTCCCTTGTACGTTCCATGCCCCGTCTGCATTCTGTCCTTCACAGCCACCAGCTCCCCGGGGCAGGCACGGCCTCTCCCGCTGCATCTGGAGTCTGCCCAACGTATTTTGGGAGCTAATAACGGGCCAGATCTGACCTATCCATTCCCATCTCATGGGAGATCCCATGGTCTGCAAGGTCTGTCTGTGGCCAGTAGGGGGCCACACCCTGACACCGCCGGCATCTGGCTGCAGGCCCCGTACAGTCTGTGCGGGGAGACCCAGTGATTCATGAAGTTCCCGGGGTGATGACACAGACATCTGGACCATCTCCACGCAGCCACCCCTGTCCCGACGGAGGTGTGACCCACCCAGGGAGCCTGGAACTGACAGCGGTGGCAGAGGGGGTGGGGGCTGGAAGCGCCATTCAGTGGCCCTTGGCTCAGGCTGGAATAATTGCAGGGGCAGTGGATTTGGGAGTTTTAAAGAAACTCCGCTCCTGGTGTGCGGTGGTGCCGCTCTGTGCGAGAGACCCCAGCACAGGGCCGGGGAGGCAGGTACAGTCTGATCTGCATGCGGAAAACCACACCAACAAACATCTCCATAGGGGAACCCGCGTGTGGAATAAATACATGACAAGATACGGTTGGTTTCAGAATGAGGTTTTCTTTAGAAGCACAGTCCCTTTCCCAGGAACACCAGAGACTGCTAGATCCGAAAGCACTTTAAGCGAACACGCAGCCCTTCTGCCTGTTTCTAACCTGATCATTTACTTTTTTCCCCAACTGCACTACCAGATGATGAACGCAAGGGCTGAATTTTCCTACAGTCAGTCTCCAATCACATTCACCCTCCAGCTCTCACACAGTGCTGCACTATTCTGGTTGCAAATGCAGCAGGGGAACGTTTGGACTCAAATGATTTCAAAAAAGAACTCATGAAAACATTTCTATGAACCCATGTGGCTCCTGGTACCAGTGGGATACGGTCTACAAAACACAGAATACGGTGAGCGCCGACCGAGGACTCACAAACTATTTAAAGGGACAGTACCACATTTCTATGCTCTGCACACACTGATGTAGCCGATAGCAGAATTCGGCTCAACGTGCACCCACATTACAGCAGCCGTTGCACTCAAGAAGTTGGCCACAGTTTCCATTCAAAGGCTGTGTCTTGCATGCTGATAAATAATAGACGCATTCATTCATCTTTGAGGCGGAAATGTTCCAGGTTTGCTTTCTGCCAGAGGTTATTTCTTTACCAAAATAAAATAAAATAAAATTGTCGGAATATGCACATTTGTCACATGCAAAATGTTTTGCAGAAACGTGGCAGTTCTGATGAATTTTCATTTCAGGGAAAAGAGCATTTTGATAAGGCGGAATCATTCTGTTTGGACTTATTTGGAATGGAATGTTTCTGATTTTCATTTTGAGGTGACTTCTAGTTTCAGATATATAGAGAGCTACACATACATTCTTAAATGCCCAAATCAGAATGAAACATTTCACATTTTATCTAAACAAAATATCTTGATTGACCCCAAAAAATTGTTTCACGGGAAATTTTCAAACTTTTCAAAATTGCAGAATATCCCACTGAACGGAAAATCCAGTTTCCAGACAGTTCTTCCACTGACACTGAGCCATAGGGCAGGGGGTTCTACCGGGTGGTACCAGGGACACTGAGCCATAGGGCAGGGGGTTCTACTGGGCCGTACCAGGGACAAAGCCATAGGGCAGTGGGGTTCTACCGGGCCATACCGGGGACAAAGCCATAGGGCAGGAGGGTTCTACCGGGCCGTACCGGGGACAAAGCCATAGGACAGGAGGGTTCTACCGGGCCATACCGGGGACAAAGCCATAGGGCAGTGGGGTTCTACTGGGCCGTACCGGGGACAAAGCCATAGGACAGGAGGGTTCTACTGGGTCCCTGAGCCATAGGGCAGGGGGGTTCTACCAGGCAGTACCAGGGACACTGAGCCATACAAAAAAGCCCCCTGGTTTGAAGCCGCTGAACCAGGCGCGCCATGGCTAGGCCCTCCCCACAGCCCAGCAGCATGCCCCCATGCCCATTCTGAACGCCGACCTGCCCACGCTCCCATGGCAGAGCCCTTCTGGGGGGAAATCTCCTCGCCCGGTGCCGGAAAGCCACTGTATGCCCCCTTGTCATGTCGGGGTCTCCTGCCAGACGAATCCATTTGCTGGGGGGGATGGGTTTCAAAGGCCGGCGTGCCGGGGGCGGGATCCGACAGTACCCAACTCGGACGCAGGCCGAGCCGGTTACTCAGCTGAGGGTAACCATTAACATCCTGATATTCTCAGGCAAACTGGGCTCATGGGCCTAGTGCCAAAAGCCCAAATGCCGGCGGCGTGCCCCCACCAGCCCCCGACACCCGCAGAGAGAGAGTGGAACACGAGAGGAAATTCACTGGGCGGCTGCCTCACAGGGACTAGCGCAGAAGCCAGGCAGGTGATCCTTAATGTGGGAGCGAAGGAGGGAAGGGAAGTGAGCAGGGCTGGGTTTCTTTGGCATGCAACACGACAGGGCAACACGAAGGCCTTCCCTGTAGCGTACATTTTACAGCGGGTACTAGCGGCCAGGAGCCGGCTGTACCAGGAGGGACGGCTCACCCGGCATAACGGCGCTGGCACCGTGGAAAGTCTGGGTGCACAGAGCTGAGGGGATGGCTGGATCCTGCGCAGTGTAGCCGAGAGCAGAAAATGAGGTATGGGCTGCTGGGCAGGATTCCTGGGTTCAATTCCTGCTTCTCGGAGGCAGTGTTGTCTAATGGTTAGGTCGGGGTGCTGGGAATCGGGATTCCTGGTTTCTAGTCCTGCCTTAGGGACGGGAATGGGATCTAATAACAACACCCAGTTCTGACACAACTCTTCAGCCGCAGATCTCAAAGCGCTTTACTAACGAGGTCAGTGTCATTAGCCCTGTTTTACAGATGGGGAAACCGAGGCACAGAGCAGGGCCGTGAGCTGCCTATGGTCACCCCGCAGGTCAGTGTCTGCCAAGGGACTAGGGCTCCATCCCTGTCTGACTGAGCTGTGTAGAGTCTGGCCTAACGTGCACCCTGTGTATTACTGCCCACGTCCCTCCATGGCTCTGCTCCAGGTGCCTCTCTGCCCCTGTGCTGGATGGCAGCTGCTCCGGCCCTGCCCCTGCCCCTGCCAGCTTTCTCCAGGAGCCTCTCTCCTTCCTCCCCTGCCCAGCTCACGCACAGGCAGCCGGGCTGGGACCTCGGTCCCTTGCACACAGGCCACCGGTTCTGGGCACTGTTAGCAAAGCCCTGAGCCAGCCCATCGTCTTGAGCCTGCTCCCCTGTTCTTGTCCATGCGTCTGTCTGTCTCCTGGGACACACGGACCACAGGCCGCCCTCAGCCACCCATCACCACCCAGGCAGAGCGCCAGGCACTGGGGTAGCAGCAGCCCTGCTGGCGGGGGTGGAGGGGAGAGCGGGATTAGCACAGAAGGGCCAACTCTTCTAAAAAACGAGCTAGCCCTCGGCGGACCCCCGGGATCTGTGGGATTTCCCCAAGCATCCTGGGACATCTTTGGAGTCAGAGAGCGGTACCCCACCCCCTACCCTGGCTCAGACATCATGGGCCAGAGGATAAGGCACTGGATGGGAATCAGGACACCTGGCTTCCCGTCCCAGCTCTGCTACTGAACTACTCTGAGACCTTGGGTGAGTCACTCCCCTTCTCTGTGTCTCACTTTTCACTCCCGCCCTGTTCTCTGTTTAGCCTGTGAGCTCTTTGGGCAGGGACTAGCACTGATCTTTGTTGGGGCCTTTATCTGATACCGTTACACAAATAATACAGTCATACAAGGTCAAGCAAGCCCTGCTCCCTTCCTGGTAAGCTGCTGCCATTGGCTTTCTCTACATCATTGCCCCATGGTGGGTTTTCACACGGTGCCAGGAGCCACCTGACTCCCTGTGGGACCCCCACCCAAAGCCTCCTCCACTGGTTGTCCGGCCTCCGAGAGGAATAACCCACCAATAGCTTTCAGTAGGGTACCCTTGTGCGGATCCAGCTGGCGCACAGGATGGATGGATCTGCCAACACCCCTCCCTGGGAGGCTATAAGGGTAAGGACCCCCGGATGAATCCCTTTCTATCCTTCCCAGCATGGAACGGGTGGATGACAAAGCCAGCGTGTCTCAGTATCACGCATGATCCTCTCATTTGTTCTACGGCGCTTCGATTACTGTGACTAAGTGAGGGATTTACATTCAAATTACGGTCTATGGGCTCGTATAATATTCGAAGTGCCGAGTGGCTCCGCCCCTCACACTGAGTTCTCCAGACCCCGCGTTGTCTCTGCGCCTAACCGGGGCAGGAGAGGACATTTCAGGAACCAAGGGGGTGCGGGCAGGGCTGTCCTCTTGTGCACACGCTTGTGAGCTCACCAGTATTTCCCACCCAGATGAGAGCAACCAGGCACCCTGTCTACCACCCCTGTGCACTGACCTCGGCACAGCACTCCCTCCACTTTATAGACAGCCAAGGCGGTCGCAGAATTTGCCGCACAACCCAACCCTTGACGTACAACTCTTCTCAAGAATCTCGGCTTTCCTTAACTCCCAGCAATGTTCTCCACCCTTCCCCGGTCAAGCAGACCTTGCCATCGGAAATGGGGTGTTGTATACCTTAGTCTGCACACAGCTTGCAACAACAGCCGGGAGGCGTGTTAACTCTGAAACCTAATGACAGCAGCGGTAGGTATTGCACTGCCGGCTGCTTGCCCAGTGCATGCGCTTCTCCCACCACCCCCAGCCGTCCCCGGAGCTAGACACCCCAGATGCCCCCGACAACATCCAGGATGCAGCTCTGAGCTGACTGCATTACAACCCTGAAACGAGCAGGATCATCTGTGGTAACAACTCACTGATCGTGCAGTTCGGGTTCGGATCTGACTCTGGAAAAACCTCCCTGGAGCTGCTGCAGTTCCAGCCTGCGGCCCCAGAGAGTCCTAGGATCCGCGGAGCCCAGTACAGCATGCAGGTCTGGCCAGCGACGGAGGCCCTGGGGCTGTGATGTTAGCAGCTCCCTGCTGTTGGGTGTATAGCATCACAGGTGACAGAGCAAGGTCCCTGGACTTCCAGCCTCAGGGCGAGATCCTGCTGTTTGCAGGCAGGGCTGCCCCAGGCGGGCTGTGGAGAGAGATGGCTGCATGTGGATTTCCTAAGAGAAAGTCTGGCTGAGATGCACAGGCTCCCTCGCCGTCCTGCGTGCCATGGGAGCAGGGCTCTATTCCCAGTCCCTTCCCCTCTCGCATTCCTCTTTAGACTGCGAGCAATTCAGGTAGGGCCAGTCTCTCATGGGACCTGGGCCCGTAGGGCCAGAGGGAGCCGGAACTACAACTCTCAGGAGACACTGCAGCAGGTCAGGCGGACGCCGAGATTCATAAGACATTGCAGTGATCTCTTCCCCCCCTTTCCCCCCCGCCCCCCGACATTTGTGGTTTTGACTAAAGCCCATTTTCCAACAGGAAGAGGTTTTTAACAGAATTTTCCAGCCAGCCCTGCTGCATAGTTTGGAAAGGAAGAGAGCGAGGGGTGGAGATGGTAGAGGCAGTTGCTCGAAGGCCCCTCTAGCACAACCACCGGGAGACGCATGATCCAGCTACCAGTACTTTGTAAATTGCAGAAGGGAATTATCTTTTGACACAGCCCACAACTAACCAGCGGAACTCCCCGCTGCAGGATATCGTGGAGACAAGCAGCTTAGCAAGGCTCACAAAAGGATTACAGCTTTATAGCAATAAGAATAGCATCTGCAGTTACACTAGAGAGGATAAAAATCACCAGGGCTTTGTCTAGTCTCACACTTCCGGGCATAAACCAATCAAAGGTGGGGGCTGAGTCAGAATTCCCCCCTTGCCCAGGGACAGCATGTAGTGATTAGGTGCATTAAGAACACGTGAGGTTTAGTCCTTCCTCAGAGGCAGCCGGGCTTTGCAATGCCAGCGACAGGATACAGGGCAAGATGGAGACTGGTCTGACACCACGAATCCTCCCTGGAGGAGAAAGCTCGGGGAAATGCCTGGAGATTAGCAGGCAGAAGAGGAAAGAGGCCCCTAATTACTGACACTGATCCAGCTGGTGTTTATCAAATTTCTGTATCCACCCATCCCCTCTTCCCACTCACCCTTATCTACCTAGCTAGCCAGCCCTCTCCCTTATCTACCTACCTATCTATCCCCATACACACCCTCCATCCGTCCATCTATCCACTAGACGACCTAAGGAGGTCATCTAGTCAAACCCCCTGCTCAAAGCAGGACCAATCTCCAGACAAATTTTTGCTCCAGATCTGTAAATAGCCCCCTCAAGGATTGAACTCACAACCCTGGGTTTAGCAGGGCAATGCTAAAACCACCCTCCACTCATGTCTGGGGAAGGGGGACTTTGAGTGGGGTTTGTTCTCTCTCTTTCTCTCTCCCCTGTCCCTCCTCTGGGATGGCATGGTTGGAAGAAGAGAAACGATTCTCTCCAGGATGCTCACCCCGCACTGCCCCTCTCCCCAGCCAGCCGGTCACTCCTGGTGCGCTGCAGCCGTTAAGAGAATTCACGTCACAGCAACAGAGCGAAGAGCAGGTGGGTTTGTCACTGCCTGGGATGCCCCCCAGCCCTGCTGGTTACCCTGGGGGGAGCATGGAGCTGCCCAGGGAGAACCACTCACTGGGCTTGGTGCAAGCTCTGTTCTGTTCTACGGAGGCTCTGTCTACACTGCGATCAGACCCCCATGGCTGGCTCCTGCCAGCTGACCCAGCTCACAGGGTTCGGGCTAAGGGGCTGTTTAATTGTGGTGTAGACGTTCGGGCTTAGACTGGGGTCCAGGCTCTCAGCCCCTGCAAGTCGGGAGAGTCCCAGAGCTCTGGCTGCAGCCCAAGTTGGAGCATCACCATGATACCGGAATGGCTCTCCATCCATTGCTCGAGCAGACAAAATCCCCTCTGCCCCCCCCTTCTCGGCTTCTCCACCAGCCCCTCGCCGATCCCGGCTGCGGCAGCTGCTAGACTTCCAAACCCTCCCCTCAGCCTCACCTGAATTAACCCCTGGAGCCATTAGAAGTGAGTCACTCAAACTGCGGCTGCTTGACCTATCCCTGTGCCTGCCCCCTGCTCCTCCGAGCTGTTTAATTTCATCAACCGAAGCCTTTTAATTCTAAGCCGAATGCCGAACAATTAGCAGCCTCCTGCTTTAATGCGGGACCTTTGGTCACCATCTGCTCTCTGGTTTTATTGCTTAACAACACCACCCGCGCCCTGCGGCGCTGCACCCAGCTCAGCGGGGATCTCGGCGCACGGGGAAGGGCAGCTGGGTGGGCACATGGGCAGATTTGCTGGCTCTGGAGCAGAGGTGCCAGCTCCTCGGAGTTGTTTCCTTCCCCGTGGCTCAGGGACGGGGAGGCGGGGGGTGTTCTGCTGAGCACGCCGGCCCGGGGCGAGGGTGGTGGGAGCAGGCCGATCCCCAGCCCTGCTGCCCTTTACCAGGCGTGGTCCCTGGGTCTCTCCATTTGCAGAGTGCAAATCCAGGGGCAACGGGGAACTGCCACCAGGCAATGGACACGAGACAAGCGAAAGAACGCACAGGCCCATCTGCCAGGCACAGCTCCCCTGCCCTCAGTGCCTGGCAAAGGGGACGCTCCCACTGGGGATCCCCAGTGACCTCATCCCAGCCAGCCTCATGGAAGGATTCCCCCCACCCCCAGCCACGGGAGTCTAAGACTCTGGCTAAGTGCATGGTGTCTGGCTCACGTGAAAGGATAAGAGCTCACTATTGCTACCAGATAACAAGAGCTGTTCCTTTAGCCCAGGCACTGAGGTCTGTGCTTTCAGTGCTGAAGGTCCTGGGTTCAAATGGTGCTAATGACTCGTCACACTAGCGCTGCCCTTCCCGACTCTTCTCTGTCCCACTACAAGCCATCTTCGCTCACATGGACTTTACTGTGGCTCCCCCCGAATCCTTGGGGGAGGAGCTTGCTGGTGACCAGGGCTCCTGGCCATGCTCACTCTGGGGTTGATGGGCCATGAGGACCTTTCCCTTGGGGAAAGAGGCAGTTTCAGAGAGATGGGGGTGGCTGCTTTTCCCCGCATCACACCACACAGGGAGCGCTGCAGAACGAGGCCTGATCGGGATGGCGGATCCAGTCACTACCTGCGCGTGGGGTTTCTTTGGCTCTAGTCTGCTCCATGCAAAGAAGAGGAAGGTTGCTATGAAAAACACCGCTGCCATGCAGGGCCTGGCCTCCTGGGCTCCCTGAACACGCGGGCGCCGCGCTGCACAGGGCCAGTCGGAAATGAAGCCCTGACACAGCAGGTGTGGTGGTGTTGCAGGCACCAGCATGGCCCCATGCCCATCAGTGGCACCACCCTCAGTTACGTCCGGCCCACCGTGGCACAAACACCATGCATGTGTGGTGAGATAGACGGGCACTGGGTCGACATGGACTGGACCGAGAACTTCCCGAAGGGCTGCTAGGACCCAGGGAAACGGGACACAAAACATAAATGGGACAGAAGAAACTAACAAGGACCCCTTCTTTACAACTCCCCAGCCCCACCCCGTTACTAGGGGCTGCTAACGGTGTAATGGACAGGCGCGGGAGGAGAGGAGAATCACATATTTAGGCTTATTCCATTGGCCCAAAGGCAGGATCTTGGGGTGTCAGACGGGCTTTGGCAGCAGACTTTCCCCAGGGCTGAGGGTGTGCAACCCTCTCTCTTGCAATTGCCAGCTTGGGAACCGGACAAAATACTACTGATGGCCCGAGGGGGGGAGGAGTTCCTCTGGGAGGGAGGGGGCATTTGATGTATCCCAGATCCCCTCTCCCACATGTCTTTACACGGAGCGTCTCCCACGGGCCGGCAGCAGAAGAGATCCATGAAGACAGCCTTGCCCGAATGCTGGGTTAACGGCCAGCATTTGGCAGCAGCCCGTCCAGAGGAAAGAATGGAAAGCACCCCGAAAACAAAGCAAGCGGGAACACAAGTGGATGGGGCCTTAGGGGCAGAGCGGCCGCAGAGCTAGGAGAAGGGGGCTACAGCTCAGAGCAGAGTGGGAGGGATCCCTCGACCACAGGGAGGGAAAGCAAGTCAGCCCAGGCAGGAGTTAATGCAGGCATCAGTCAGGGGATGGGACCTCAAGAGGTCGGCTAGTCCAGCCCCCTGCGCTGAGACAGGACCAAGTAAACCTAGACCAGCCCTGACAAGTGTTTGTCCAAGAATAACAGGGATTCTACAACCTCCCTTGGGAGCCCATTCCAGAGCTTAACACCCTTAGAGTTCTTGTAATATCGAACCTAAATCCCCCTTGCTGCAGAGCCCATCACTTCTTGTCCTACCTTAGGAGGACCTGGAGAACAATTGATCCCCGTCCTCTTTAGAACAGCCTTGAAGGCTTCTCAGGGCTTCCCTCAGTCTGCTTTTCTCAGGACTAAACAAACCCAGGTTTTTAAACCTTCCCTCACACGTCAGGGTTTCTAAAGCTTTGATCATTTTTATCGCTCGCCTCTGGACTCTCTCCAGTTTGTCCACATCTCTCCCAAAGTGCAGCACCCGGACTGGACACGGCGCTCCAGCGGAGGCCTGCCCTGTCCAGTGGAACAATGACCTCCCGTGTCTTACCTAGCACACTCCTGGGAACACACCCCAGAATGATACTAGCCTTTTTCACAGCTGCGTCACACTGTTGACTCATGCTCAATTTGTGACCCCCTCTAAGCTCCAGGCCCTTTTCAGCAGCGCTACCACGGCTTTCTGTCGTTGTGCGTTTGATTTTTCCTTCTTAAGTGCTGTACTTTGCCCGTGTCTTTATTTAATTTCATTGTGTTGATCTGAGATCGATTCTTCAATTTATCAAGATCATTTTGAATTCAAATCCTGTCCTCCAAAGTGCTAGCAACCCCACCCGCTTGATGTCACCTACAAATGGTACGTTACCTACCACTGAAATCAGCTTCTGTACCAGATGACTGGAGGATAGCTAATGTGACACCAATTTTTTTTTAAAAGGCTCCAGAGGTGATCCCAGCAATTATAGGCCCCTAAACCTAACTTCAGTACCGGGCAAACTGGTTGAAACTATAGTAAAGCCCAGAAATATCAGACACATAGATGAACACGATTTGTTGGGGAAAGTCAACATGACTTCTGTAAAGGGAATTCATTCCTCTCCTATCTATAGAAATTCTTTGAGGGGGTCAATAAATATGTGGACAAGGGGGATTCAGTGGATATAATGTATTTAGATTTTCAGGAAGCCTTTGACAAGGTCCCTCACCAAAGGCTCTTAAGCAAAGTAAGCTGTCATGGGATAAGAGGGAAGGTCTTCTCATGGATCGGTAACTGGTTAAAAGGTAGGAAACAAAGGGTAGGAATAAATGGTCAGTTTTCAGAACGGAGAAAGATAAATAGTGGTGTCCCCCAGGGGTCTGGGCCCAGTCCTATTCAACATATTCATAAATGATCTGGAAAAAGGGGTAAACAGTGAAGTGGCAAAATTTGCAGACTATACAAGATTACTCAAGATAGTTAAGTCCAAAGCAGAGTGCAAAGAATTACAAAGAGATCTCACAAAACTGGGTGACTGGGCAACAAAATGGCAGATGACATTCAATGTTGATCAATGCAAAGGAATGCACATTGGAAAACATAATCCCATCTATACATATAAAATGATGAGGTCTAAATTAGCTGTTACCCCTCAAGAAAGAGATTTTGGAGTCTGGCTAGTTCTCTGAAAACATTCGCTCAATGTGCAGCGGCAGTCAAAAAAGCGAACAGAATGCTGGGAATCATTAAGAAAGGGATAGAAAATAGGAGAGAAAATATCATGTTGCCTCTATATAAATCCATGGTACGCCCATATCTTGAACACTGTGTGCAGATCAGGTCGCCCCATCTCAAAAAAGATACATTGGAATTGGAAAAGGTACAGAGAAGGGTAACAAAAATGATTAGGGGGATGGAACAGCTTCCGTATGAGGAGAGATTGATAAGACTGGGACTTTTCAGCTTGGAAAAGAGACAACTAAGGGCGGATATGACAGAGGTCTATAAAATCATGACTGGTGTGGAGAAAGTGAATAAGGAAGTGTTATTTACGCCTTCACATAACACAAGAACTAGGGATCACCCAATGAAATTAACAGGCAGCGAGTTTAAAACAAACAACAGGAAGTCGTTTTTCACATCAACGCACAGTCAACCTTTGCCAGAGGATGTTGTGAAGGCCAAAACTATAACAGGGTTCAAAAAAGAACTAGATAAGTTCCTGGAGGATAGGTCCATCAGTGGCTATTAGCAAGATGGGCAGGGATGCAACCTCATTCTCTGAGTGTCCCCAGCCTCTGTTTGCCAGGAGCTGGGGATGGGCGACAGGGGATGGACCACTGGATAATTGCCCCGTTCTGTTCATCCCCTCTGAAGCATCCAGCATTGCCCACTGTCAGAAGACAGGCTACTGGACTGGATGGATCATTGGTCTGAGCCAGTATGGCCGTTCTTATGTTCTAAATTTTATACGCATGCTCTATCCAAGTCATTAATGAAAACATTGACTAGTACTGGACACAGGACTGACCCCTGCAGGGTCCCACTAGACACGCCCTCCCAGTGTGACAGCAAACCATTGCTAACGACTCTTTGAGTACAGTCTTTCAACCAGTTGTGCACCCCCCTCACGGTAACTTCATCCTGACCACATTTTCTCAGATTGCTTATGTAGGACTGAGTCAAAAGTCTTGCTAAAAATCAAGATAAATCGCATCTACTGCTTCCCCCCAGCCACTAGGCCAGTAACGCTGTCAAAGAAAGAAGTTAGGTTGACTTGGAATGATTTGTTCTTGACATATCCGTGCTGGCTAGTCCTTATCACCCACTTATCCTCTAATACTAGCTGGAGGAGGCAGAGTATGGATTGGGACCTGGATTGAGGCAAGGGGGAAGGATTCCGTGCTCAATTGGCATCAGGCACCGAACCTGCCTAGGTGCTTTTGAAAATCCTGGCATCTTTAGGCACCTAAATACCTTTGACAGTGTGTCTCCTTGGTGCTTAGGTCAATTCTGGAAAATGGGCCGTAAGGCTCCTAAATCTCTTCGGTGCTTTGGAAAATGTTGCCCCTCGGCCTCAACGCAGCAGCGGAGTCTGCTTGGATTTGTGTGCCTTGTTAGAGATCTTGCGGGGGGCAATTGTTTTTGTGGGGCTCCAGAAGCGGCCAAGCCGGAACTGGGGGGTTGGATCTGAGCAGGATCTGATGAAACCGGGAGGGCCAGGCTCAGATCTGGGAATCTCTCCTCCCCGCCCTGAAATCCGAAAGAGTTTGCATGCAATACTCCAGCTTTGGGCCCTCTCTACCAAACAGGAAAAGTTCCTGGGCCGGAGGGACACCCAACAAGATTGCACCAGGGAGTGGGGTAAAATGGCAATTAAGCTATTGACTTCAATGCCACATTACACCAGCTGGGGATCTGACTCAGGGCCTTGCAGCTTACATCACAGAAGAAAGAGAGGCCACCCAAAGCACTCTGCGAGCATGGAGCAGGCGGGAGGGGCGGGGGATAACGCATCCCAGGCAAGGAGCCTCCCCCAAAACAGGGCAGCAGGGAAGGAGCCGGCGTGAAGCTCCACCATCCTGCCCCAGGCAGCGGATTAGGGCCGGCAACCCGCAGTTACGCTACACAGACCAAACTGACTCCGGTTTGCCACCAGGATAACCCAGGGCTGGCCCAGGGAAGCCAGCCTGGTGCAAAAGTCACGAGAGTGGAATCAAGCCCTGTGGGTCTAACAGCGGTAAGAGGAAACTGCAACGCGTGAGACTTGAGGTCTAGACCCAGCTCTGACCTGTGGTGTGATCTACAGCAAGTCACCCCCAAAGTGGGCCCCATTTTCCCTTCTATAAAATGCAGATAAGACTTGTTACAGGGCCAGCTTCCTCTTAAGCGCCCCCTTGTGCTCTGAGTTGGCTCTGCAGGCACACTGCCTCAGTTTCCCCCTCTCCGTAACTCCACAAAGGCTTTTAGCCCAGGAATGCCCTGCTTCCCACAGTCTAATTCATTGACATAAACCACAAACAAAACTGAGTCCTGGGGCTTCTGTTGCCTCCTGAACTCTGCTCTGTGCAGTTCTTCCCTACCTGGCTGGAGTCTTTTCTTCTCCCGTGAAGTCATGCTACCCCTGGCCTTCAGCCTTCTCCAGCCTCTGGTTTCCAGGCCCAAACCCTTCCCTCTTGTCAAATGTCTCCTGCAGGTGCTTCCTTGCGTTCTGCCGTCTCTCTATAGCTTTTCCCCTGTTTCTTCTTGTTGTCTTTCATGGTGTAGCTGACTCATGGTGTATTCTGAGTCTGTAACCACCAGGGGCTGCAGTTCATGATGATGATCTACAATTACAGTCTCGCTCTCTCGCCAGTATGTTTAAGAAGTTGGAATATTGCTTCTTAACGGCGCTCCGTTTTCCTGATGCCATCACTAGGAATTTCGGCGTAAACCTTGTCACTGTTTGGTGCCTGAGTCTGTCATACAAAATCTCCCTATCAGTATTCCCATCTTTGCAATCCCTGAGGATGTGATCAGCCCTTTCTTTGCATGTCTCCCTCAGCCCAGCTTTGGGTTTATTCATTAAGGCCAAGTTACTGTTTAAGTCACAGTGTCTGGGAAGTATTAGGAATGGAGCTACTTCACTCTTCCTCGCATGTTCTTGCAGTACGTCAGCGTTTTCGATTCCACGGCGTACGTCATGTAATCTTTTCCCCCTTGTTTTTTTTTGTCCAGACTTCCTGCCACTGCTCTCTTAGTTCATTTTTAATTAGGTTTTTAAACTCCTGTTTACTTAGATGGGGTGGAGGGTTATGTCCGTTTTTACAGCATTTTTTGCTACTGCGTCTGCCACAGGGCCGGCTCCGGGCACCAGCTCAGCAAGCATGTGCTTGAGGCGGCCAAGGGGAAGGGGCGGCACGTCGGACTCTTTGGTGGCAGGTCCTTCGATCCCTCTGAGAGGGAAGAACCTGCCGCCGAATTGCCGCCGAATTAGAAAGCGGCGCGGTGGAGCTGCCGCCGATCGCAATCTCGGCTTTTTTTTTTTTTTTCTCGCCGCTTGGGGCGGCAAAAACCCTGGAGCCGGCCCTGGTCTGCCACCTCGTTTCTTGCTATCCAAACGTGCTGGGATCCATGCTCGTCCAGCGTGTACTCCCACCTGTGCCAATTCCATTGTTAGTAACAATATGCCATTCTTTCTCTCCTTCCTGCTACTCCATTTCCCATTTTTGGCTGCCAGTGACCCTGACAAGATACCACTGGAGGTAAGTTGCACATCCGGCATAATGCCAACATTATCCCTGCTAGTTCGGCCGCTGTGATGGCTACAAAATTTGATAGTCGAATGGATTTCTTTATTTCAAGTGCTGGGAGGCAGAACGCTCTCCCCCTTCTCTGGTTTTCTCATCTTGAGACCCATCCGTACATATCTGGCAACGTTTGCCCCATTTATCACGTATACTTATATGATTTGCTATATTTAATACATTTAGCTCTCCTTTTCCCTTTTTGATTTCATTATATAGTTCTACATTTCTATCAGGGGGGTGATTTCCCACCTTTAATGCATTTTCCCATGGTTATATATACCAGTGGATCTCAACCAGGGGTACACATTCCGCTGGGGATACACAGAGGTCTTCTAGGGGTACATCAACTCACCTAGATATTTGCCTAGTAGTTTTACAACAAGCGACATAAGAAGCACAGGTGAAGTCAGGCCAAACTCAAATTTCATACAGACAATGCCTTGTTTATACTGCTCTATAGACTAGACACGGAAATGTAAGTACGATATTCATATTCCAGTTGATTTATTTTAGAATTATATGGTAAAAATGAGAAAATCAGCATTTTGTCAGTACTAGTGTGGCTGTGACACATTTGTATTTTTATGACTGAGTTTGTAAGCAAGTAGTTTTTAAGTGAGGTGAAACGTGGGGTACACAAGACAAATCAGACTCCTGGAAGAGGTACCCTAGTCTGGAAAGGTTGAGAACCACTGATATATATCTATCAAGCATTCTTAATACTACAGTACCCACCTGCTGAAGTGAAGAAACAGATTGACAGAGCCAGACGAGTACCCAGAAGTCACCTATTACAGAACAGGCCCAACAGAGAAAGTAACAGAACGCCACTAGCCGTCACCTTCAGCCCCCGACTAAAACCTCTCCAGCGCATCATCAAGGATTTACAACCTATCCTGAAGGACCATCCCTCACTCTCACAGATCTTGGGAGACAGGCCAGTTCTCACTTACAGACAGCCCTCCAACCTGAAGCAAATACTCACCTGCAACCACACACCGCACAACAAAAACACTAACCCAGGAACCAAACTCTGCTACCAACCCCGGTGCCAAGTCTGTCCACATATCTATTCAAGGGACACCATCATAGGACCTAATCACATCAGCCACAATCACCATCAGGGGCTCGTTCACCTGCACATCTACCAATGTGATATATGCCATCATGTGCCAGCAATGCCCCTCTGCCATGTACATTGGCCAAACCGGACAGTCTC
This sequence comes from Trachemys scripta elegans, assembly GCF_013100865.1. Taxonomy (NCBI): domain Eukaryota; kingdom Metazoa; phylum Chordata; order Testudines; family Emydidae; genus Trachemys; species Trachemys scripta. The sequence goes on from NC_048315.1 coordinate 21,030,822, forward strand.
TACGCAAAAGAATAAATGGACACAAATCAGACGTCAAGAATTATAACATTCAAAAACCAGTCGGAGAACACTTCAACCTCCCTGGACACTCAATTACAGACCTAAAAGTTGCAATTCTTCAACAAAAAACTTCAAAAACAGACTCCAGCGAGAAACTGCAGAACTGGAATTAATTTGCAAACTGGACACCATTAAATTAGGCTTGAATAAAGACTGGGAGTGGATGGGTCATTACACAAAGTAAAAAACTATTTCCCCATGCTAATTTTTTGCATCTGACGAAGTGGGTATTCACCCACGAAAGCTTATGCTCCAATACGTCTGTTAGTCTATAAGGTGCCACAGGACTCTTTGTCACTTTTTACAAATCCAGACTAACACGGCTACTCCTCTGATACTTTCCCCCTACTGTTACTCTCACCTGTTTGAAACGGGCCATCCTGATTATCACAACAAAAGTTTTTTTAATCCTGCTGATAATAGCCCACCTTAATTGATTAGTCTCGTTATAGTTGGTATGGCAACACCCATTTTCTCCAATTTCTCTGTGTATATATATCTTCCTACTGCATTTTCCACTGCATCCGATGAAGTGGGTTTTAGTCCACGAAAGCTTATGCCCAAATAAATTTGTTTGTCTCTAAGGTGCCACAAGTACTCCTCGTTCTTTTTGATATATACTAATTTCTTTTAAGTCTTTTTTTCTTAGTTCCTTTATCCAGACTTGTCCTATTACCATAAGGCATTTTGGTTTATTTCTCCTCATGTTGACCACCAAATTGCCAACATTCTTCATATATCTGTTTAGTGTTTCCATCTTCCCCATTTCCTATGACTGCTGCCCAAAAAAGTTAAGTCCAATAATTTCATTTCTAACACTACAGGCATTGCACCAGCAGCTATCTGCATTACACACAAAGGGGTCAAGATGAAGGCATCGCATGCCATGCATAATGCCTGGGCTTGGATTGAATCGAGCTTCCTCAGGTTCGTTTCTGATGCTGAACTAAATGCTTGGCATCCGTACTCAATGACTAGTCTTATTAATGCTCTATGCAGCATTCCCATTGCTTTCTTATCCACACTCCAGGTGGCTTCGGCGATACTTTTAAGTAGATTGATTTTGCCTTCATGTTTATCTACAATATTTTCAACGTGCTCCTTCCGCGTTAGCTTGCCATCAAATGTCACACCCGGGAATTTGTAGCTTTTAACTACACTTGCTTGCTGTAAATACAGCGACGGTTTGCACTCTTTTATAATTTTCCTTTTAGTAAATATCATTCTTTGACTCTGTCAGTTCTCAAAAGTAAAGCCCCACATGTCCCCAGGCCGCACTTTTTCCTAAGTGTTTCACTCCTTCGCGTCTCAAATATTTCCTGGTTCTTGTTTTCAGCCCATGTGGCACGGTCATCTGCAAACGAGGAAATGCCTATTCCTGCATGCAGCCTTTTTGGAAATCATTACACTGAGTATGGTACAGGCGATGATACTCCCCCGCCAAAGGCCATTTGTGATTGTATATATGCTAGAGTAGGTGTCCCTTGCTTTCCTTTACTTAAGAAATCCTTTATCCACCTATATATTCCTCCTTTCATCCCCATGGATGCTATTTTATGTCATAAGTCCTCTCCCCATAACATCTAGGAAACCGATCATATATACTTTATTCTCATACTATAGGATCAGTGTACTTCTCCTCCTCCTGAACCCACTTTAAAAACAGGAGGACTTGTGGCACCTTAGAGACTAACAAATTTATTTGAGCATAAGCTTTCGTGGGCTACAGCCCACTTCATCTGATGCATGTAGTGGAAAATACAGTATGAAGATATATATATACACAGAGAACATGAAACAATGGGTGTTACCATACACACTATAAGGAGAGTGATCAAAGTAAAACTATTTCCCCATGCTTATTCCCACCCCCTCCCCCTACAGTTCCTCATATCTCCTTGTCAATTGCTGGAAATGGGCCATTTTCATTACCACTACAAACAGTTCTTTTTCTCTCCTGCTGATAAAAGCTCACCTTAACTGATCACTCTCCTTATAGTGGGTATTTTTTCCCCATCACATGGATTTCTATACCCTGAGTTTCACCATTACTAATATTAAGGAATATTTCTGCTAGGGTTTCTGCTTTGCCTTCATTAGAACTTTTTATCCCTTGGCCTTCTGCGATCAGGCCTGGTACAGAACTGCTCTTACTTGGTATTGGATTCACTGTCCCGATCTGCCTATATACTGCTGATATCTTAGTATTTACAGTAAAAGCTGTGATATCCGGCATGTTGGGGGGATGGGGGGTGCCAGTTAGTCAAAAATTCCAGTTAACTAAGAGTTATACTTACCAATGGAGGGAGTTTGAGTGCCGGAGGGGGCTCGGGGCAGGGGATTGGGGTGCGGGAGGGGTTTCGGGGTGCTGGATCTGGGTGGCGCTCACCTCGGGTGGCTCTCCACAAGCAGAGATGTATCCCTGCTGCTCCTAGGCGGAGGTGCAGCCAGGCAGCTCTGTGTGCTGCCTCCACCCGCAGGCGCCGCTCCCGCAGCTCCCATTGGCCATGGTTCCCGGCCAATGGGAGCTGCGGAGCCAGCACTCGGGGCGGGGGCAGCACACGGAGTCCCCTGTGGCCGTTCCTTTGCCTAGGAGCAGCAGGGACATGTTGCCGCTTCCGGAGAGCCACATGGAGCAAGGTAGGGAGCCTGTCGACTTTCTCACATGCCTTGTTCCTTTCCTTAATTGCGTTTTTACACTGCCCATCCTGCCGCGGTACATGGCTTCTGCCGTGAGGGTGACTGGATAGCTTTCGTATAGCTACTTTGCTGTCATGACAATTCCCTTAGGAACACTGCTACGAAACTCCTCGGTATCATCCCTTATACACTGTTCATTAATGGGGTCAATGCATTGGCGTCTAACTAGTTCCCAGCTTGGTTTTATACATATTCCTTCCTCCATCCTCAACACTGCCCTTACCTTGTGCAGACCGGAGAGATTTCCATTGGCTGCATTCAACCTAGTGGCTGTACCTTCATTCACGATTCTGAAATTCGTTTCGTCAATGAACTGCTCTAGACATTTGCCATTCTTATATTTTTTCCATTTCCCCACAATCCGTTACGGCTGTGCCAGTCGTCACATATATTATCTCTGTCAAATTTTTATCTCCAGTTTTCCATACGTTATATACACTCAGAGATGCAGCTTTATTTTGCATTGGACTCTCAACAGGGTTATATTCTATATTTCGGTTCTTCCCCTCCATTTCAAGATAAGGAGTGTACAAACTTCCCCTCCGCTTCCTACTTCCCTGACTTGCCTAGAGATGCCCTATCCTGGGATTTGGCCATCTAGGTTTCTGATGAACCGGATTTCTTGTATGCAAATGAGATTTGGTTGAGTAGCCTTATCAAGGCGCTTATCTGTATTTCCTGTCCACGAGCGATTCGGCTGCGTGCATTCCAGCAGGAAACGGTGCCATTCTATTCACCCTTCACTGAAAAACCACGGAGTCGTTCTACCGATAACTTGTTAACATCTACGCACTTTTCTGCAGCTTCAACTATAATTTTCATTTCGTCGGTTTCTTCCCTGGCTGTGATATATAGTTTATTACTTCAATCACAAAAGCCATAAACCTCTCGTTGTCCGGACATAATACATCTCCGATTTCCCCTGGATCACTCATTATAGCCTTTGATGTATTCGGCTGCGTGCTTATCTTCCTCCTTACCGCGCTTCCTTTCTTCTTCCCTGTTTGGTCTCAGCCGCCGCCGCCGCGCTTCCGCAGAGGATACGCGCTTGGTAGCGGTTGGGTTTTGAATCTCTCTTGCTTGCTCCGCTGCTGTGTAACCTACACGTGCTGCACTGAGCTCCCCTCCGCAGCTGCTACTCTTTCGTTCTGTCCCTTCCATGCAATGGCGTGTGCCCCCCACCCCACCCCCTTTGACTGCATCTCCTTTTCCCTTGACATACATTTGCCCTATGTTCAAACCTTTGGAATCTGCAGCACCTCGGCAGGGGTGCAATCGGGTACCCTACCCTTACGCTATCTGGAAGGGCTTGTCTGTAACTGCAGCTAGCACAGTGGTTGGTGGCTTCCCCCCCCCCCCTCCTCTCTTGCTAATTAGCCACTTACATACAGACCCCTGTGCCTGGCTTTACCTTCTCTTCGGTCATTTCGATCAGCGCCCCAGCTACAACTCCTCCTGCCTCTGTCAGACATTTAGGCAGTTGGCGGCTTGCTTTCAGATTTCCTGGCCTTCTAAACGTGTTCCTCGCTTTTACATTCAACGACTAGATCCCCTCCCTGTGGATTTCTAGCTCTCTGCCTCCGACACTCTTTTCAACCCACCTGCTGCTCTCAGAGGGGTTGTAGCCCCTGCCGTCACATCCTTTCATGTTTAGAGCAGTTCGGTTTTTCTCTTTCCTCTTCCCTGTCTGTCTGCCTGCTGTCTCGGCTTTCCTGCTGCTGGTGTCAGTAGTCTCCACCTCCCGCAAAGTACAGCCCAGCCAGAAGACCAGACACTCATCCTCCAGCCCCGCCAAGCCGATGCCCAGAAGCCAGACCAGACCAGTTACAACCCAGCCAACTTTCCCTGGTGCTGTCCCCCTCTGGCTCTTTAGAGAGCTCAGCTGCCATCCATCAGGCCCAATCGAGAGGCTGTGAATGAGACACAGGTTCCCTCTTAAAGGGCCCATTCTACTCTGGGACTGCTGTGATTTGCATGACAGTAGTGCCTAGAGGTTCCAGTTGAAACCCGGGTCCCATTGTGCTGGGCATTGCATGTGCATGGAGTGAGCCAGTCCCTGCCCCGAGGAGCGTACAGACAGACAAGACTAACAAAGGTAGGAGGGGAAACTGAGGCACAAGAGGGCCTGTGACTTGTCGAAGGTTACCCAGCCCACCACTGGCAGAGCTGGGAATAGCACCCTGAGTCCCAACCCAATGGCCTGTCCATAGTCCTCTGCCTTGCTTTTGTAAAGTGCTTTGAGATCCCTGGATAAACAAAATGTTACTTAAGGACAAAGGATTATTATTAAATACACTGGGCCAAGATCCTGGCTGGTGTAATGGCACTGAAAACAATAGGGTTACACCTGGGATTCACAGGTTCTGTTTGATGCGTGCATACACACACGTACACTCAGACACACACACGTGCAATGGCACACATACGAACAAGATAAAAAACACATGCATGCACCCACACACACAGAGATACATACACCCCCAAATACAAGCACACACTCATACATGTGCGTACACACACTACACAGACTGAGTGATCAGCAGTGCGTGGATTGAGAGAAGACACACCAATAGCTAGAGGGAAAGGCCCCCAGCCATCCCTCCGTTTACACTCGGAAGCCTTTGATTGTGGGTATTATTTTGTTCTTTGTCGTGAAGCCGGTTGTAATCCGCCACTTTCCTGCCCTCTTCATCTAGATTACCCAGCGATCTCCCTGCAGCTTGCTGGCTGTGTGTGTAGGGGGAGGAACAACGGCAGGCGACCAGCCCCGGTGGGCAGGTGGCTGGCTGGCATTTAAAGGAGTAGGGGCATTCACAGGACTCCTGGTGTCTCGGGGCAACCCTGAGTGACGGGGGGCTTCGAACACCAAATGGCCCCAGGGGATTTCTGCTCCTTGTTTGGTTCGCAGCAAGTGGCAAAGGGGGCCCAAGTGGCTCCGAGATACGGTGCTGATGGACACATTTAGATAAGAGAGAGAGCGTAGAACGGAGACACAGATTCCCAGTAGATCTTTTCCACCTCTAATTTAAAAGACGTCTAGTTCACAAAACCTACTCACAGGCCCACTAGGAGAAGAGCCAACTGACACCCAGCTCTCCACCTTCTCCTGAGCCCATCCAGCTCTCTGCTAGTGGCTGGGATCCGTTGGCTAGTAGAAGGCTTTGCATTTTGCACAGCTTCCCTCGGTCCCCCTCCCCAGGCCGCGGCCAAAGGACAGGGTCCACTGGCAACGCGCCACTGGGCAATGCCGCTCACCCAGCTCCCAGAGGGGGAAACAAATTAACAGGTGTCAGGACGGGCGCGCCTGAGATAAATGCCTCCCGGTTGCCGGCCCACTGCTCCTCTGCATTGCGTGGCTGCAGACAGGAATCGTTTGCTTTTTGCCGGTGGGCCCACAGCAGCCACCTTGCACCGTTCTATCGCCACATTAACAACCAGTGCACAGCGCTTCCTGGCGTTGTCTCCCTGCTGTAGGGACGGGCATGGAGAGAGAGACACACACATACCACAAACCCCACGGGGGGCACTGCCCAAAGCCAGCACTAGCGTGGCTGGGATCATGTCACTGACCCCAGGCTATGGGGCAGGAGTGCCAGCGTAGCGATTTCTCTTCATCCCTGCCCGGCCCTCATCATCCTCAATGGAGCTTAGTTCCCAGCAACGCAGAGAGCAGGTGTTCCGAGTCCTACGCAAATGCCCTATCCTCCCCCAGGACTGAGCCGATGATGCCTGTTAGGATATAGATATTCAGGCCTGTCTGCAAAGGCCTATGCTTTAAGAATGTAGGTGTATTCTTATCACGTAGCTAGTTATAGAGGTATAAAAGAAAGAATCAAACAGCCTGCCGGTGTAAGGGCCTTCTCTCACTGTGACAGTCTGGGGCCCTGTTCTTCGGCTAAGCAACAGGGCCAGCCATAAACTGGGACGCGTAGGGTCACATCCTCACATCCCAAACTAGTCACATGGAAATAAGGTGCTATTGGGCTGTTAGGAATACAATCCTGTCCTGATATTGCTATCACCTCCAGAGAAAGGGAAAAGCCTAGAAGATGGAAAAGGAAACCGTAGTTTGATAGCATCCTGTCTGGCAAGGACTCACTTATCAATGGTTGTGAAATCCTCATTTCTGTATTGTTCTATCACTGTAGGCTTCACTTCCCTGTTGTTTGTCTGTATAATCTCTGTCTGGTTCTGTGATTGGTTCTGTCTGCTGTATAATTAATTTTGTTGGGTGTAAACCAATTAAGGTGGTGGGATATAATTGGTTAAATAACCATGTTACAGTATGTTAGGATTGGTTAGGTAAATTTCAGTAAAATGATTGGTTAAGGGATAGCTAAGCAGAACTCAAGTTTTACTATATAGTCTGCAGTCAATCAGGAAGTGGGGGGGAATGGGAACAGGGAGTGGGGATGGGGGAATTGGAATCATGTTTCGCTAAGGGGGTGGGAATGGGAACAGGGAATGGAAACAGGGATGGCTCTGTGGCGTCAGAGCTGGGAAGGGGGACACTGAGGAAGGAAACTGGAATCATGCTTGCTGGAAGTTCACCCCAATAAACATCGAATTGTTTGTACCTTCGGACTTGGGGTATTGTTGCTCTCTGTTCATGCGAGAAGGCCCAGGGAAGTGAGAGGGCGAAGGGATAAGCCCCCTAACAATGCCGAGTGCCCCTTCTGGAGAGGAGGGAAGCAGGGACTGATGGACCGTCACCACACAGGGTCTCAACCTGTGCCCAACAAACACTCCCCCCTCCCCTCCACAACAGCCGGGCACCAGGGGCTGGAGAGGACGTGACCCTGAGCTCCCAAAGGTTCTCTGGAGAAGAGAGAGCCAGGGGGCGGGTGCCCCTTAAGGGCACGAGGGGAAAATCTGACTGCCCCACGCTGCTGAGTGGCTTCGGTGTTGTGCCCAGACACCACGCTGCTGGGCACGTTACATTGGCAGATAGGTTTGCTACTGGTCCTTGCCAGCACTGTCCATTGCTGACGTTTTCCCATTAAACAGCCATGTTTTTCCCGGCATTCTCTTGGGAATCAGATCCGCCCATCCGGCCTCCACAAGTCAATCGAGAGGAGCGTTTCTAAGCTCCGAAGGACCGCCCCGGATGCAAAGGCCAGTGAGCTGTATGGAAGGATCCCAATCGGCTGTAGATCAGGTCCCAGGAGCTCAGGTTGGCAGAAGGTGCACAGAGAGGCTGAGACGTGGCACTGGCCATCCAGAGACCTGGGGTCTAGCCCTGACTCAGCGTCACCGTTGACAAGTCACTCCCTTCCTCTGTCTCCTCTTTGTCTATTTCAATAGTAAGCGTTTTGGAGTATGGGTTGTATCTTGCAATTTGTATGTACTGCACCTAGCACAACAGGGTCTTGATCTCACCCAAGACCCCTAGATATTGCACCACAAGTAACAACATAGCCCCGGTTTCCATTTCGGGCTCTCCGAGCCAGCCGGGAATTCGTCGCTCACCATTTTAGCAGCGAGACAAGGAATCGCACGGGATCGGCTTAGCCGGAGCCATAGATCCATCACAGTTATAAGTAGCTAGAGTATTAAAATGCTTTATTGAGAATTCCTAGAGTCTCCAAGTGAAATAAACAGGCCGCACGGTGGGTCGTTTTTCTTTTAAGACTTTTAATTGAATTACAAGGAGGCTCTTGGGAATAATGAAATGCAGCTACGCTGCAGAGTGTTGAAAAGGTTAGATTTAAAATGCGCCTGGCTAACAAGGAACCGCCCCTCGCTCTCTCTCTGCGTCCACCTCACGACCCTTCAGGGCAGGACAGAAGCTGCAGAATTCCGGCTCCGATCAGCTCATGGCAAAGGCAGCGTCTTTGGCACCATCCAATATGGCATCTGGCAACGTCACCAGGAAATCGCTAGACAAGGGGATTTATGGGGAGGGTAAGGGGAGGCGTTTGACTGAACGATTGCTGGCCCGGAGCTGGGATCCAAAGGCTCGCAAGCTGCAGCCACTGGCAAGACGCTTATGCCCCATCTGCTTGGAGGGTGCTGGAGCAAAGAAACTTGCTGTAAGAAGAGCCCATCTGCTCCAAACTGGCCACCAGGGGGTGCTACAGGCAGCACCGGTTGGGGCTAAGAAGAGCATGAGGAATGACAAGTGGGCGCTTCATAGGCACATAGAGGGAGGGATAGCTCAGTGGTTTGAGAATTAGCCTGCTAACCCCAGGGTTGTGAGTTCAATCCTTGAGGGGGCCATTTAGGGATCTGGGGCAAAAATCTGCCTGGGGATTGGTCCTGCTTTGAGGAGGGGGTTGGACTAAGTACCTTCTGAGGTCCCTTCCAACCCTGAAATTCTATAATCATGGATCAGACCCAAGGTCCATCACATCCGGTATCCGGTCTCTGACGGGGGCCAGCGCCAGATGCTTCCAAGTTCCTACACCTTCCAAACCCCGCAGCAGATGCGGGATAATCTGCCCCCCACGAAGTTCTCCAGTAGCTAGAAACTGACTCAAGCCCTGATGCACAAGGTTTAATGTCCCTGCCAATACTTCTGTGATCAGTAACTGTTGTAATTCTGGATACTCTTGTTATCCATACAGATGCCCAATGCCCAATCCTGCCCAGACCCCGGCCTCAACACCACCCTGTGGTAAGCAGTTCCATTGGCTAATTACACATTCAGCAAAGACACTGGCTTTGTCCCTCCAGAGACCAACGGCATTGTTTTGCCTTGGGTCCCAATTGAAAAGAGGTTGGTGGCCTTAACCCAAACCACCTTAACCTGCCTGACAAATTCTATCCTGGGCTAAGATGAGCCGTGGGACATTTCAAGTGGACTGGCTTGAGCAGGACGACTCCTACCTCCTGATACTGGGGGGCACAATGTAAAGGGAGGGGGGACACTTGACTGTCCCATGTGTCGCCTCTGGGAGGAACTTCCAGACCCTCCTCCCTGGGCCAGCGCAGCCAATCCTGCTGGCTCCTGGGAAGCAGGCACCTCTGGGTCTGGCTAGGGAGGCAATGTAACCTAGCGGATAGAGCACTGGAGCAGGACTCAGAAGACCCGAGGTCGATTCCTGCTTCTGGGCGACTTTGGGCAAATCATGCCCTGTCGGTGCCTCTGTTTCCCCATCTATACAATGGGGCTAATGATCCCGCCCGCCTTTGTAAAGCATACCAAGATCTCCTGAAGGGAAGCGCTCTTTGGGAGCGGGGTGGCAGCATTGACAGATCCCTCTCGTTAACGACTCTGCACCGAGAGGAACGGAACGGAGCGGCGGGGCCCCAATCTATAGCCAGCACGAGTGGGAGCCGCTCAGCTGCTGTGAGAGGAGACCGAGGCCCATAAACGACAGGAGATTGTGCCCCACTAAGCAGAATGCTGAGTTCCTCAGGCAGAGGGGACATGCGGGGAGAGGGGAAGATTCTGGGCCCGATCCTGGCAAATGCTGATCCCTCCCCAAGTGGGGCAACACAAGGTACAAGCTGCATCTGAGTGTCCCAGGGGCTCTGCATTCCCAGGGCAGCAGGTACAGTCTGGGACAGGGGAGATAAATCCCTCCCTCAACACGATTCGCTCGGAGAGCAGCACCCCAGCAGGTGAAGATCAAGCCAGCCGTACCTCACACCTTTGCCACTGGGCCCATGGGGTGGGCAGGGCATTGGATCTCAGTCCCTTTGCCCTCTAGATGTCGTGTTGCTATCGCACTGCAGAGCTGGCATGGCTGGACAGGCGCTGGGGACAGCGGGCAGCCTGCCTCTGACATTGCTGCATGGCCAGAGACCTGCCGTGGCCCCGATCTCTGTCCATTTGTTCGCCCGCTCGCTGCGCTGCTGCCGGCTCCAGCTCCTGCTCCGTGTTCGCCAGCGGCCCGCGGAGCTGGGAGGAGAACCCCCGGCCTGGAGCGGACAGGCCTGCCGAGGGACAGCGCCAATACAGCCGATTCACCGCTCTCAGCGTTGAGGGCCTGTGCCGGGCAGTGGATGAAGCAGTTCCGAGCTCGCCCAGCAGAGGGCAGTGTTATAGACACACCCCATCCGTCCCCGCCAGATCATTTGCGAAGGTGTCTTTTTGTCCAGCGGCCGGCTCCATTCATAGCATTTAAGGCCAGCAGGGACCAATCTAATCCTACCTCCCGCGTCAGCCAGGGATTCCTGCATCCAGCCCATAACTTGTAGCTGAGCTAACGCGTGGCTGTTAGAAAGCTCCCCGTGCACCATCTAAAGACTCCAGGGATGGAGAATCCACCAGGCAGCTAGGCAAGTTGTCCCTCCTGGTCACACACGAGTCTTATTTCCACTTTGAACTCTGTTGACTTCAGCTGCCGGTGCCAGGATCTCAACCTGCCTTCAGCTGCTAGATGAAACACCATGAAAGACCCCTCTGCTCTCAGGTATCTTCTCGCCATGGAGATACTTACAGACCACAATCAAGAGGCTTCTTAAGTTTCTCTTCACTAAGCTAAGTAGATTGAACTCCTGTAACCACTCCGAGTAGATCAGCTACACGGCCCTGCCCTGGGCTGTTGACGAGCAGCCTGGAAAATGCCCACACGGAAGAACCACTGGGTCTGAGTCACTTTCTGGGGGCATAAAGACAAAATAAACGCATCGGCAGCTGCAGTCATTTATCGTCCCTCATTTATTCCCCTTTTGGCCTTGACTTTGTCTTCAAACCAGCCGAGCACAATTTAAACCCAACCCGGTGACTGCAGAAATCAATTGCTGGGCGGCTCTGCATTTGCATGGCTGGATGGAGCAGTTCAGGCTCAGTGAGAAGCCCATTACATGCAGGGCTAATGGCAGAGCGGCGGGACCTTCCGTGACTCCCGCACCCCACCGTAATCATCAGCTGCTCTGCACTTGCTTCGGTCCATCCAGGCTGCCCCCCACCACCCCCCTCTGGTGCTTAAACCGGTCCAGCAACCTCCCTGCTGTTTGCTGCAGAATCTAAATTCCTCCCTGGCTGGACTAAGTCCAAAAGTGCATTCCCCACCACTGACATGCAGCCCGCTCTGGGGCAGAACGAAGCAGCTGGTTAACAGCCATTCAGGGACGCTGCACACCAGCGTAAGGCAGCGTGCGAAGAACTCGACTTCCAATGGAAAGGACGGGGCATTTGAGGCTGAGCGGAATTGCCCAGGTCGCCCTGGTCTCAACCCGCCGGGAGGAGGGAAAGGATAATGGTCTTGAGGACTGGGGTGGCAGCAGAGCGCCCGCTAGCTGTGGGTTCAGTGCTGGCTCAGAGGGAAAAGTGCCACCCCTGCAGCCCTGGGAGGGTTTATTCTCCTCCCCGAGCGCTGAGAGCCGGCTCTGCCCACAAGCTCCAACGCAATCCCAGCAACCTGCCGTCCGGCCCTCGCTCCCACCCCCATTCCTGGGCGCGCTCCTGGACAGCCGCCAAGCGCATGGCCGGTCCATGGCACAGCCGGAGCGGGGGTCCCTGTCCACGCACAGCACAGCCAGGGGAGGAAGGGAAAGCACCACACAGCTGCTTGGGAGAGCTAGGTCCTGTTCCTGCTGGGAGACCCTGGTCCAATCACTGCCCCACTCCGTGCCTCAGTTTCCCCATCTGTAAGGGAAGGATAAGGATCCCGACCGCCTCTGTAAAGTGCTCCGAGATCTACTGAGGAGAGTTAGGGGTGATGAGTCAGGGTTACTTTAGGGGGCGATTTGGGCTCCCCAATCCCTTCATCTCCCTCAATCTCTCGTTAGCCTCCCCTCCCCCCGCTGCCCAGGCGGGCAGGCACTAGCCTTTGGTCCTCCCGGCTCAGGGACTGGCCCCCGACAGTTCCAAAGAAAGGCCATTCCAAAATGGGTTCCCCCCCTCGAAATCTCTGCCTCAATCCCAGCATGCACCAGCAGTTTTCTCCCCCTACCTTGGCCCCCGCGCCCTCTGCTCCCTCCATGATACACCAGCAAGAGTGAAATCGGGGTCACGGCACAGGAGGGGCTGTGCACTGCAACTCCCCCACCCCCGAGGGAGAGACCAGCATTGCAAGGGGCTAAGTCCCCTCCAGTCACGGGGCAGGCGATAGCCTGCAGGAGGCACTAGTCAGTAGGTAGGTCCGAGGCTCCTCCCCCAGGAGAGTCACATACATTTCCTTCCAACCTGCTCTAGGGATGGGACACAAATTGGGGGAGGGGAGTGTGTTATGTGAGCATTTGTGTGGGTGAGCATGCGTGAGTGTGCGCACGCACATGCACTGTTCAGCAGAGAGGATAAAAGCCCTACTACTGCTAGCAGCTTAGGATGATCATCTCATTTTAACTCAAGTGTCAGGAGCCTGCTATTTCTGGAGCTGAAGATCCCAGCTTCTAATCCTCCTCCCCGCCCTCACTGTGGACGTTCCCTTTAAGTTTCCTCCCACTCCCCAATGTGACCCCCCCCCGCCACATCCCACACAGCTCCTCCGCCTCTAGGGGATGGCCGCATTCATGGTCCCAGACCCGCCCCCCCCATCTGGCTGGAGCTCAGCAGTGGCTGGAATCTGGGGGCTGGCAGCAGGAGAGGGGCAGACAGACTAGCTTGCTTGTGATCAAACAAAGCCTGAACATCTGGACTGCCAGGGCATGGAAATCCCGGCAGATGTCCTCTCCTGGCCCTCATCGCCTTTCACTGGACATCTAGTCACCCAAGAATCCCACAGCCCATCAAGCTCTGCCATCTCTGCCTCCCGGCCCATGCCCACCCCGCTGCGCCCCTTCGTCTGCCCGGCGCGATCAGACTGCACCGTGTGGCTGAGGCTCATACGTGGATGACCGGTCGTTCACCTGCCCTTGCCAGGCCGGGGCTGGGCGCGAGCAGTCAGAGCGACTGGTCACGGTCTGTGATGGCCTGCATGGTGCCCGGCTCCCTCCCCTGCTGCCTTTGATCCCTGGGTCTCATTGGTGCAGACGAACGGGACGGCAAGCGCAGGTCACACAGCAACGCGCTGCGGGGGCCAGGGGCTTGTGGCCCTGCCCGATTCCGGGACGCTGGCTATTAGAGGCTCCCTCTAATGACTGGCCTGCAGTCAGCTACCCGCAACACAGTTCTCCCCTTGCTAGGCACGGGGTGATGGATGAGGCTCATCTCATCCTCCCTGCCAGCCCTTCCCTTTCCCTGGCTGGCCAGCTCCCGCTCTGCAGACACTGACCTTCTGCCCCCAGCAGGCTATTGATCAGGACGGGGTCTATTTCCCAGCGGGGTCTCTGTACAGCAATGTGATGGATGCCGCCCGGCGCCCGGAGAACCCCGCCAGGCTGCGGCCAAGGGGAATAAACCCATTCGCGAGGCGGATTTCCAGCCTTCTGGGGCGGTGGCGCCAGGGGTGAGGCCTGTGCCACACTACCGGGGGCGGCGGTTGTTCTGAAGAGCTCCACGCCAGGAAGGAAAAGCCTGGCATTCAAAACTGGCATCGCAGGCTCCTACAGCACCTGCCAGCTGGGAAACCACCAGGGACAGACTTTAGCCAATTAACCCTCCCTCCTCTGAGGTCTGTTTCAGTGCTTATGTGATCCCCCTCACTAACACACTATCCTCACCCCCCACACACTAAGGATTAGCCCCATTTCACAGAAGGGGAAACTGAGGCACAGCGCACCCAAGAGTCACATTTCCAAAAGCACCTAAGAGACTTGGGAGCCTAAATCCTGTTTTCAAAAGTGACTCAGGTGCTCAAATCCAACGGGATTTGGGATCCTAAATGCCAACCTCACTTTTGACAATGGGACTTAGATTCCTGGGATGCTTAATCCGCTTAGATGCTGCTGAAAAATCCCACAGGGCACGTATCTGCACCTTTGATATGCAGCCCTCTGGGTCTCTCCCAAGGTGCCAAAGCCAGGAATTGAACCCACATCACCAGGGTGCCAAGCCACAACCCCCCCCTTGTCCCTCGACACCTCCCATCCATTGCTTGTTTCTCAGCCCTGCAATAAGTCACCTACTGTCCCGCACCCACAACTCCAAAGCCTCCTGTTTATCCCTCCCGCCCCACTCCTGCTATGCTTGTTCCCCTCCCCGCCCCCTTTGGCGGCACAATGCCCTTTGGGACTGTAAACTCGATGGGGCAGGGGCCCGTCCGGGAGGCCCCTCGTCCAGTCTGAGTGCCATGTATATAATAATCATACCCACTTTCCCTCCCACTGACATGCAGCTGCCTCTGGGGTGGAACAGGCCAGTGGGTCTCCTGACAGGTGCCCCTAAGGACCGCTGGGATCACACGTGCACGAGGGAGACTGTTCTCCTTTCCCGGCTAGCGCCGGGCCCACTGGACCATGAAATAGCTTTTCTCCTCCACTCTCCCTGCCAAGCCAATCTCCACCCAGCTGACTCCCAGCAGGGACCCGTGTGTTGTCCTGGCCCTGAGCACCGACACCACACGCGGTTAATGCAACACTAAATCGCCGGTGCAAAACCCGCTTAACAAAGCGGGACCAGAGCCAGCTGCAGCGGCCAGCCTGGCCTGATGGGGGCGGGAGGAGGGGCCGGCCTTGGGCCCTCGGTCTGCAGCTCTAGGGTGCCAGCCACCAGGGATCCACCTGCCCCAAGCGGGGCAGGGTGCTCCAGGGTGTCAGGGGAGGAGGGGGGAGGATATGTGCAATGTCTGGTCAGGGTTTGTATGGGGAGGGGAGTGATGTGTGCACCGGTGTGTGTGTGTGTAGGTGTGCGGTGTGTGAGTGCACTCTACAACTGGGTCACCACCACGGTAGCTGCAGTCTGGAGGAACCGTCCGGCTCCAGGGCCTGTTGCAGCAGGACACATTGAGACCCGGGAGAATCTCACCATCCTGGGGTGTCCAGAGCTGAGCAGGCCGCAGGGGCTGGGTTTTGCCCTTTGTGGGGAAGTTGCCCCCCCCCCCCCCCCCCCCCCCCCCCCCGGGGGCCCGGGGGGGGGGGGGCGGGGGGGGGGGGGGTGTGTCTTCCTGGGGGGGGGGGCCCCCCCCCCCCCCCCCCAGCAGTTTCCCATCGGTGCAGAGGGTGAAGGAGCCTGAGGGAGGCGCAGGGCCAGGGTGGGCGCCAGGTGCCCCTGACCAAGGCCTGCCGCCCCCAGCCCCAGCCCAGCCCTGCAGCCGCCATGCCGAGCCTTGGGAGATGCTGTGGTGCGTGGCCCTGGGGTTTATTTAGGGCCCAGCCCATTAAGCAACCTGTGAATAAATGCGGCTCATCTGTACTTTCGTTCAGCAGGCGTTTAACGGGCTCTGCGGAGACCTGCCAGCCAGGAAAAGCTGGCGTCAGAGTGAGCCCGTAACCCGGCCTAGCACAGCCTGCTGGGGAGAGGGGGGGCACTGTGCGGGCACAGGACCCTGCCACGTTACTCGCCGGACCCTCACGGGCTGAGCCCGTGCCTGGGTTCCGGGCTCAAGCCCCTTTGTCTGGGCTCTTCCGCCCGCCGACGAAGACTCATGAAACGGGCCCCGTGCCCCCTGGGCTGTTCGGCTGAATACGAACAAGGTGCCTCGCCAGAGGAGTGGGGGGCGAAGGGGAGAGGGGGACCCCTGAGCAGCAGCCGCGGCACTAGCGGCAGAGAGGCAAAGCCAGCCAGAAGCAGCCGTTTTAACTGATTCATCCTTTTCCAGCAGGGGACGGGGCCTGAATCCTGATCGGTGGCCGACGGGGGCTGAGCGGGGGACAGGGTAAAAGCTCTGGCCAAGATTAATTTAGAGAGACCTGGATCCCCGGCACGGAGCCGTTCTATTGCCTTTTAAAAACAAAATGCATTTAAACGACCCTATAATCTGTCGCCGCAGGGGGGCAGGGAGCAGACATCGCTCCTCCGCTGGAAACTAATCCTGCGAGAAAGCTGTCTAATCGGCCTGCTTCCAGCCCTGGCTGAGGGAGACTTGCCCGTCCCTCCCACATGCCAGGCCCCTAAACTCAGGCCAGGGCAAGCGGGTAACACTCCAGCCTGACCATCAAACTAGGATATTAACAGGATGCTAAAGGAGCAGTGTGAGGGAGAGGCACTGGGCAGGCCCACGGGGGGCTAGCAGTGGGCACGGGCCTGGGCAGGACATGGGGGGCTGCCCTCCCAACGGTGGGTGGTGGGCTAGGCAGGGTGCTGGCATGAGGACAGGTGGGCAGGCCGGGAGCGACACCCAGAACCAAGGGCAGGGCAGGAGCGAACGTTCCCAGAGCAGCCTGGGGCCGCATTCAGGGGCACATGGGGAGGGGAGTTGTTACCACCAGCCGACAGCCCAGTGCCGCCCTCACAGGCCCACAGCTCTGCCCTGGGCTATCACATGGCTCCGGGCGTGGACTGCCCATCCCAGCATGCACTGCGCCCCGCTCAGGCGCACATGGCATGCTGGCACGCGTGGTCTCCGTGGGGCAGCTACTGGCCAAAGCCTGGGTGCCCTGGTGCTAAGGACTGAAACCGCGTTTCCTAAGCCCCACACAGAGCAGCCTCGGGGAGAGCCGCTACAGCTACAGTCCCCACTGCCCCGGCTGCGCTGGGACCGAAGGGACAGGCCCATCGCCTCTCCGAGGATGGGGCAGCCGGGGCTACAGCACAACCCAGGGGAAGGCCGGACCAGTGGTTAGGGCAGCCCTGGGACTGGCCAGACCTCGGCTGACGTCCCTGCTCCGCCACAGTCTCCTGCAGTGACCTTGGGAGAGTCCCTTAGCCTCTGGGCCTTGGTCCTAACCCTAAAGTGGGGAGGACAGCCCTGGCCGACCACGCAGGCATGAGGAGAAACCCACTGAAGGGTGGGAGCAGCTCAGATACCACATGGCGGATAATTGCTTCAGAGATCCTCAACTCAGGCTCCTCAGTCCCCAGGAGAAAACGAGGGGGTGTCATTCTAGGCATCCCCCCGCGGCTTCCAGCCCCTGGCAGAGCACTGGCCCTGTGAGGTGGAGCGGGGCAGACGGGCAGGGGAGAGGTTTCCTTCAGTGCAGTCTCAGCCCTCATCATCTCACTCACCGCTGCCAATCCCTCATTAGCGTGGGGGACGCTCCAAGCGACTGGCTCTGCAGGTGTCTGCTAGAGCCACCAGACGCCAGCCCCGCTCTCCTCTGGGCGATCTGAGCAGCGTGTGCGAGGCGGACACAGCCCGCTGGGGAGGGCGAGAGGCTGGGGGTCGGCTCTGTTCTGCGTGGCTCCTGGTTCACCCCTGATCTCGATACCTCCGATTGCCATCGCCACCGCGTGTGAGCAACCGACATCCGACTGGCTAAGGGAGGGCAGGACTTTGGGGGTGCTCCACTCTGCCCCTTCAATCACCAGAAGGGCCCCCGTTCAGCCAGCACGAGCGGCTCCCTCTCCCCTGTGCCCCCCGGGCGGAGACGGCCTAGTCGGCAGCGTGCCTGGCCCCCGGCACTGAGAAATGGCGCATGGCAGGACGCAGCACTGGGGGTACGAGCCCGGCTGAGCCCAGCATCTGTCCTGGCTGACTGGCACGCTTGGGCTTCCCTGTCGGTCCGGCTGTACCCATCCGCTGACTCTTGGCTTAAGCCCGGGCTGTCAGCTCTGAGTGTACAGCACCTGGCACACCCAGCTGCTAATATACTGCCAGGCAGAGCCGCTCCTTGGCGCAGACCTTGGCCATAGCAGCAGGGACGATGCAGCGGATCCCAGCTCCACATGCCCCCTATGGCCCGAGGCAAGGGAAAAACAGGGCGCTGGTGGGATGGAGCAATGTGCCCCTGGCATGGGCAGGAGAATCCCGCAGCCTCCAAGCTCTGGTCGGCCAATCCCCCTTCCCTCCCCATAAGCCCAGCCCTTCAGCAGTGTTCCCGGGACGTGCACGACTAGAAAGATACGTAAGGGGCCTGTCCGGGGATGCCCGCACAGAGAAACGGGGGGAGACGTGCCACTTGTGACCCTCCGAGTGCTGTGGGGAACCTCGGCTCCCCCTGTTTGTGGGGGGAAGGGGCGAGGAGAGGGGAGCCATGGGATTAAGGGGCACAGGGGACCCCCACCGTGCTCTCCCGCTGCAGTTCCTAGAGGGAAGCGCTGCTCCCAGCCCATCTGGATTGGGGGTGGGCGCAGGGTTAATTCCAGCAGCAGGGGCTCTGGATGGGGGGAGGGGTTAAGAGCTTTGCCTGTCTCCGACCTACATGTGGGGGGCTTACAGGGGCAGACATGAGTAGACCACATGGTCTCTCCAGGATCCGTGCCTGGAGGCTAAAACAGATCCTCTTTCCTGGCCTCTCTTAACCGAATGTGGGAGCCCGCTCTCCCCACGGTGGGCCGAAGGGATGGAGACAGACATCAGCCCGGGAACGGCAGGAGAGGAGGGTGTCCTGCCCCCCGCCCCGTGAAACGGGGACTAAGGCCCGGAAGGAGGTAATCTGCAGCCAACGCACACTCAGTTAAAAGGAACCAGCGACCTGAAGCAGCAGCCCGGCGATCGCCCTGTCTCCCCAGCGGGGGGCGCCGGCGAGCCGTGTGGCGGCTGGGTCCGCGCCCTCCCCTCTCCGACTCAGGCTAGCAGCCCTTCCTCTCCGCCATCACACGGTGCATTCCCCACGGATCCTCTCCTCACACCCACTGCCCCGTCCCGAAGTGACGGCACCCAGCCCCGGGCATGCTGCCGCCCTGCCTGGGAGCCACTGGCAACTTCCCTCTTCAAGAAACACACACCATAAATAACTAAACACATGGGCACAGGTGGGGCCGGAGGCCAGGGGAGACGACGGGATTTGCCCAAGGTCACACATGGAGTCTGTGGCTAAGAAGGGAACTGAAACTGGGCGTCCCAAATTCCAGGTGTTAGGAAGCGGGGCCTGCAGCGGGGCCGGTCTCAGGCCCCCCAATGGGCACAGCTGGCCTGCAGCGGGCTGCCTGATTGGCTACACGCCGGATTTCCAGAAAGTTGGGCAAACTGGCTCTGAAGCCCAGCAACCGCCCCAGTTCAGCGCAGTGGCTGTTCAAAGCCTTTGCCCAGGGCCGCAACAGCTCCTGCTCATTCCCAGCCTGGCGGCTCCCTTGTTCCCTGCCTCACCTCCGGCCAGGTAACCTTGTCCTGCCCCGCACCTCCAAGTCCTGACCACAGACTCCTGCTCTAACCACTAGGCCCTACTGCCCACATCCCACTCACTGCCACTAGGCGAATGAGCTAGCCACTGAACATAAGAACGGCCGTACCGGGTCAGACCAAAGGTCCATCCAGCCCAGTATCCTGTCTACCGACAGTGGCCAATGCCAGGTGGCCCAGAGGGAGTGAACCTAACAGGTAATGATCAAGTGATCTCTCTCCTGCCGTCCATCTCCATCCTCTGACAAACAGAGGCTAGGGACACCATTCCTTACCCATCCTGGCTAATAGCCATTAATGGACTTAACCTCCATGAATGTATCCAGTTCTCTTTTAAATGGTGTTATAGTCCTAACCTTCAAAACCTCCTCAGGCAAGGAGTTCCACAGGTTGACTGTGAAGAAGAACTTCCTTTTATTCGTTTTAAACCTGCTGCCCATTCATTTCATTTGGTGGCCCCTAGTTCTTATATTATGGGAACAAGTAAATAAATTTTCCTTATTCACTTTCTCCACGCCACTCACTGGACCACCCTTCTGCTTTCAATGGGAGTTGGGTGCCTAAACCTGTTTGACAATCTGGGCCTCAGGTCACAGCAGTGATGGGTGTAGGATGACAAGATAACTCACAGCCCCAGTGCTGTGCACGCCGCTGCCACCCACCAGCATGCGGTTTCCTTTCTTGTGCTGCGGGCAGAGTAAAACCCCACCGGCTCCAAACGGCGGGTCTGGAAACCCAAGACATTGCAACCGCATCCATAGCGCAAAGCAAAACAACTTACCGGGAGCCACAAATCTCTGACCAGGCTTAGCGGTCCTGCGACCGGGGATTTGTTACTGATGCCAGCTTGGCTAATTATACTGGTTGGCACCTCTTGCTCAGTGACCTGCGATGTGCCGCACAGCACGGCCCCGTCCTTCCACCCCATCCGCTTCCCCCTTGGGGAGATCGTTTGGCCATTTCTCCTGGCCTCTCACCACGAGGCAGAAGAGAAACGCCAAGCGCAGACGAAGGCTCCGTATCAATTGCCTTCACACAGCTGCCTTTCAAAATCATCCCTGACTGGCTGCTTAAATCTCCGATCTGAACATGGATATCACTAAGCTGCCGCAGCATATGTCTGCTTTCCACTCTCCAGGGGCCGTACTCCCGGATCCGCTCTCATTTTTCCATACCCAGTCTTCCGCTCAGCGTCGGAAGCTGCTTGCTCGGTCACAGAACGAGCCGCAACCCGCCAATTTAGAAGGGAAAACACACCCACATCAGACGAGGTGTCTGCAGCATGGCCAACCCCGGGAGTTCAAACATTACGATTCACAAACCCCAAAATCATGACAATGACTTAAAAAAACCACAGGAGATTTTATAAAGACCTATACAGCGTCTTTACCTTCTGGATTTTAAACATTTGAAGTGCGCTCAGGTCACGTTTCCAAGCGGTTCTTCACGATCACGAGAGCTAGAAACGTGCTTCTTTTTTAAATGAAAGCTCGGGGTCTTACCTAATCACGTGACTCCAGGAGCTAGGTCTTTAAGAAAATTAACAAATATCACAAGACTCACGAGAGTTGGCAACACCGCCTTTGCCTAGGTGAAATCCACCTGCTGGCCACATCTCAGAACCACTGCTAAAGGTTTTGTGGCTACTACCAGTCTCTGTTTGATCTGAATTATTGGCAGCCATCTTAAACCAGAAAGCATGGCTCTGATTGGTTGATGAATATTCCAAGGCTAAGATCGGTCTCCAAAGCTCCATAAACCACAACCAACTGATGAGCACACGTCCAGAAAGGCCTTTATACCTGATTTATGAACTCACTTAGGCGGCCGGGGGCTTTGGCCACGTGTCGGAAAGATGTGGCAACGGTTGCAGCTGCCCGGTGTCCGGCGTACTCGAAAGGACTAGATAGCTAGAGGAGGGAGACGTATGGGGAGAGAGACAGAAGGGTGCGTATGGGGATGGAGAGACACATTCTGCAGCTGGCTTGCCACCTCGCCAAATCTCACCTCGGTCAGGACGCGGAGACGCCAGCTGCAGCGTGGGCGGGAGCTGCGTTCCCCTGCTCCGGTCTCTCCTGCATGCCCCTGACGGCCCAGCCAGCAGTCTCTTTGCCAGAGCAGGGCCGGTGTATCAGTGGCAGTGGTCTCCTGGGAGGTAACAGGCCTGCCGTGCCAAGAGGAGGAGGATATTGCTGGCACACTGATGGAAAATCCACCGTGCAGAGGCACCAGGCCAGGGAACCCCACTGCCGCCCTGCTCCCCAGCAGCTCCCGAAATCCACTAGACATGGGAATGGGCCTAATTAAGCAGCCAGGTCCCTGAAACTCCATCCCCTCCCCGCTGCACAGCCCATCGCTTGTTTCCCGTGTTACTGATTTCATGCTTCACTCTGCACAGCAATGAGTGTTTGTTAACCTCCAGATCCAATTTCTCGACGTGGCGCTCTAATCACGGCTGTGCGGCAGGAACAACAATCATCATAATCAAGGGCCCAGCCGGCGCCGCACAGCCCCCGACCCTGCCCGCGCTGCCTCGCGGCTGATCAACGGCAGCCCGCAAAGAGATGGATGCAAGCGGCTGCGAGCAGGGAAATTACCTCCCTCCCCGCAGCCGGGGTTATGTGGAGTTTACCTGGCGCTATTTAAACCTCGGCTTCCCATGAGCGGAGGAGGCACACTGTGGAACAGGAGAGCTAGATGGGACTGGCTTCCCACAGCCAGATATGGGGCACAGGGCAGGGCGGATCCTTCACAGCAGCCAGACCCTTCCAGCCATGGGGCTTCACTTGGGCTCAATGACAGGACAGGCAGGACCTGCCCCCTCCCAACCCCACCCGCCAGCCAGACCCTTCTGGGCAGGGAGTGCAGCAGGAGCACCATTATCCAGCCAGACCTTCTGGAGTGGGGTGGGGAGGAGCTTCATCCTCCTTCCCTTGGCCAGAGCAAACAGGAAGGACCAGTGGGCTGGCACTGGAGAAGCCCCGTCCAATGCCCCCAGAGTGAGCAGGAGAGAGACCCCCATAGAATCATAGAATCTCAGGGTTGGAAGGGACCTCAGGAGGTCATCTAGTCCAACCCCCTACTCAAAGCAGGACCAATTCCCAACTAAATCATCCCAGCCAGGGCTTTGTCAAGCCGGGCCTTAAAAACCTCTAAGGATGGAGATTCCACCACCTCCCTAGGGAACCCGTTCCAGTGCTTCACCACCCTCCTAGTGAAAAAGTGTTTCCTAATATCCAACCTAAACCTCCCCCACTGCAACTTGAGACCATTGCTCCTTGTTCTGTCATCAGCCACCACTGAGAACAGCCGAGCTCCATCCTCTTTGGAACCCCCTTTCAGGTAGTTGAAAGCAGCTCTCAAATCCCCCCTCATTCTTCTCTTCTGCAGACTAAACAACCCCAGTTCCCTCAGCCTCTCCTCATACGTCATGTGCTCCAGCCCCCTAATCATTTTTGTTGCCCTCCGCTGGACTCTCTCCAAAGACCTGCTCCAAGCCGCTGGAAACGGCCACAGTCATTAGTGTCTGTTTCCATGTGCAGACCTAGCTCTCTGGGTGCCCAGCCCAGGTCCCTGTCCACCGCTAGGGCCCCCCACAGCCCCCGCCACAGCAGCCCCCCCCCCCCCCTTCAGAACCACAGTGCCCCCACACAGAGCCCCGAAGGCAGGGACCCAGGCCTGGAGCCCCGGCCGATTATCAGAGATGCCAGCTCCCTAAGCAACCTGATTAAGCCAGTGAAAGGCCTGAGCGGGTTAGACTCTCCATCCCCTCCCCATTATAGGGCAGCAATAATCAACAGTGAGTGAAAGCATTATCCCAGAGCCCAGCTGTTTATGGTGGGGATCGCTTTATCCCCACTCCGAGGGGATCTGCCTCCATTTATCCCTCCTGATCCCACTGGGAGCGGCAGGGGCTCTTGGATTATATCCCCACTTACCCCTCCACGGGGGTCACAGGACGTCTTTCCACTTACGTTCGCAGGGCATGTGGGTCTGGCACCACGCAGGATCACCACTGGCCAGGGAGCAGCGCTGAGGTGGCTGGGGCTGAGTCAGGGTCATCAGCCACCCAAAGGATCAGGGACAATGCAAACAAGGGATGAGTGCGAGGAGCTGCTGAGACAGTGCAATCTAGTGGTTAGAGCCCCCAGCCAGAGTGGCTCGCACAGGGGCACGAAAACGGGCTCCTTGGTTTATTAGCTGGCCTCCCTTGCTGCAGCATCACAGGGAGAGTCACTGCAGGGTCCCGAGAGGGGAGAAGTGGGAACCAAGAGTGTCTTATAGGATGAAGGACTGGGGATTTAAACAAAGGACGAGCAGTAGGGTTGAGTTAGGGGTCACCGAGATTTCAAAGAGGCTACACAACAAGCCAGTTTCATCTCGGGGTTCCCAGTGTCTCCAAGGCCCGTTAGCATCCTTTCGTCTGTGAGAGGCGGTGGGAATTACAGCCTAGGACGTAGATGGTTTGCAATGTCTCATGTCACTGACTAGTCCAGTCCGAGATTTGCACGATCTTCATATCTCGCTTGCATGTGTCTTTATAGCGAAGCTTGGGACGTCCTGTTGTTCTTGTTCCCCCTGACAGCTCCCCGTATAGCATGTCCTTGGGCACGCGTCCGTCTTCCAACCTATGCAGATGGCCCAGCCAGCGCAGTCACGTTCGCTGGAGCAGGGCTGTCGCACTGGGTAAATCTGCCCTTTGAAGAACCTCTGCGTTGGTCACGTTATCCTGCCATTTGGTGTTGAGTATGTGACGTAAACAACAGAGGTGGAAATTGGGGGAGGGATAGCTCAGTGGTTTGAGCATTGGCCTGCTAAACCCAGGGTTGTGAGCTCAATCCTTGAGGGGGCCACTTAGGAATCTGGGGCAAAATCAGTACTTGGTCCTACTAGTGAAGGCAGGGGGCTGGACTTGATGACCTTTCAAGGTCCCTTCAAGATCTAGGAGATGGGATATCTCCATTAATTTATTTTATGTTTAACCTTTTCTCCTGATGAGCATAAGTTGTCCATGTTTCCCCACCATCCATGAGAGTGCTGAGGACGCAGGTTTCGTACACTAGCATTTTGGTCTTGATGGTCAGCTTTGAGTTGTTCAACGCTCTGTTAGTTAGTCTGCTAACGGTGGTGGCAGCCTTTCCAATGCGAACATTTAGTTCTTCATCCAGTGAGAGGTTGGTGGTCACTGTAGAATCCAAATAGCCGATCGTTTAGACAACTTCTAGCTGGTTTGCATTTATGGTAATTGAAGGATTTTGTGGAACCCCCTGTCCTAATACCACTGTTTTCTTGATGCTGATGGTGAGAGCAAATACCTGACAGGCACTTGAGGTGGTCGATGAGTTCTTATAGTGGATCTTCATTGTGGGTCTATTGCAGCCACATCTCCAAGGCCAAGCGTTCAAAAATCCTGAGTCATGTCCCAAAAAAGCGGGATTAATGGGGGGAATCTGCAGGCCTCTGGAGAGGGCTCCCAGCTCCCTCAGCGAGAGCCGCCCCTGGGCCCGTATGGATCCTACCAGGAGATGCACCGTGCTAGGCACAAAGGCCAGAAGAGAGGGCGGCCCACAGCTCCCCTGAGAACCTCCCCTGAGCCAGAGGCTCCTTCAGGAGACACAGAGTGAGCGGGTGCAGTGCCAGTGGGGTCGTGCCAGGCTCCCATCTGGGGTGCGCGGGTGCAATGCCAGTGGGGTCAGTGGGGTCGTGCCAGGCTCCCATCTGGGGTGCGTGGGTGCAGTGCCAGTGGGGTCAGTGGGGACAAACATAGCACAGAAAGACTGGCCCAGGCCCAAAGCTATCACAGAACCTAGAACCAGAGGGTTAGGGGGAACCGCAAGGGTCAGCTAGTCTAACTCCCTGCCACGATGCAGGATTTGTCGTGTCTAAACCACCCAGGACAGACAACTCCAGCCTCCTTTGGAAACCTCCAGTGAAGGAGTTTCCATAACCTCCCTAGGCCTCTGTT
The DNA here is from genome assembly GCF_013100865.1 of Trachemys scripta elegans. Classification (NCBI taxonomy): domain Eukaryota; kingdom Metazoa; phylum Chordata; order Testudines; family Emydidae; genus Trachemys; species Trachemys scripta. The sequence goes on from NC_048315.1 coordinate 21,056,478, forward strand.
CCATTGTCCCACTACTCTTACAGCTAGCAAGATTTTCCTGAGATTTAATCTAAGATTCAATCTAAAATTCCTGAGGATAGATAGATAGATAGATAGATAGATAGATAGATAGATAGATAGATAGATAGATAGATAGATAGATGCTGGGTGTGTATGGGGATAGATAGATAGATAGATGCTGGGTGTGTATGGAGATAGATAGATAGATAGATAGATAGATAGATAGATAGATAGATCGATCACTATAGGATTACTCCAGGCAGGTTGTGTGGCTAGCTGGATGTGAGGATAGCTGGATATGTTGGCGCACTCAGTGTAGGATGGGTGTGTAGATAGATGTGATTGAAGATACATGGAGATAACTAGATCTCTGGCACCTCTGCTCCCCCGGGCTGTGGAAGGGAAATGGTTTTAGGCAAATGGTCCCCAGGGTGAAGTGGTCTGGATTTCCAGACAGGGGATGCTGTGTCCGTGCCCAGCACTGAGGCTGGGAGGGGGATCAGGGCAGAGTCTGAGCTGGCTTTGGTTCCAATACAGAGGGCGGCATCGTCCCTTGGGAGATTCGGTCCCCACTGGAAACGTTCCCTGTACCCCACGCTGCAACACCGCCTCCAGCAGCAAGGAATCCCGGGCTGCCGTCCCCACTGGCCCAGCGGGGGATGCTGCTTGGCTCTGGGCAGTGCCAACCACTGACTCTTCCCAGAACTGTCTGTCCCCCGCGTAGCCCTGGCTTTGCTGCGGAGCCGTCCAGTCTGCACCTGGCCACACTTCTAGGGCAGGCTGTGCCACCTCCCATCTGGTGCCACCCTGCCAGCGGGGAGACAGCCCAGCCGGGATACACCTCTCCCGGGTCTACCCAGGCACAGGACAGCTTAGGGGGTGCCCGGTCGGGTCCCCGTGAAGTCGCCAGGGTCAGGCAGCAAAGATCGCCGGGCATGTGAATCATCCATTGGGAAGCTCGTGGGTGCCAAACCCAGCCCCCACCCCACACAGGGCCCATCTGAGGAGGCTGCAGCCGAGGGCACCGTGCAGGGCACTGGGGAGTAGCGCCCCATAGGCCAGGGGCACATGCTGCCCCCATTTGGAGATCTGGGGATCCAGCCACACCCAAGAGGGGGGCAAGCGAGAGGGAAGGGAGGGACTCAGATCCCTGGGGAGACCAGGCCGGGCAGGAAGGCAACAGGTCAGTGGGATGGGGGGAGGGACTCGATGCCACGCCCGGGGGGGGAAGACAGCAGGACCCACGATCAGCCCCAAGGATGAAGGATGCCATTGCTGGAGTCCTCAGGGCTTTCTCTGTGCCCCCAAGCTACCGCTGCCAGAAGCCAGGCCCCGCCGCGGGCAGCAGCAGGGACAGGAACCCACCCGCTCCGGGCAGCGGGGGTGGGGGGGAAGGGAGATGGGAGGGGGGCAGGAACGGGAGAGGGGACGAGCCCCAGCAGCCCACACATGGCTAGGGATGAATCGCTGCTAATCCTCTAAGCCCCCCTCCCCACTCGTGCCCCCCGGGGCAGCTGCTATGGATCGTATGGTGCGTGGGAACCGAGAGGGGAGGGGGCAAGGGGTAAGCAGATTTCGGCCGGCGTAATGGAGAGGAGAGGCTGGTGCTTAGAGGCCTAAACCGGCTTGCCGGGGTGCAGGCTGCGGGCAATCTGCCGGCGCTTTCCCCTTTTAATCCCTGCAGAGTGTTTGGGGAGGGGGGCGCCGGGACTGATCCGCAGCTCTGATCCGGGGCGGAGCGGGTGCATCCTGTCTGCTCAGAGACGTCCCCCCCCCCCCCCCACCACCACCACAGCCTGGCCAGCGGTGTCGTGTCGGGGCTGCAGACGTGGCCTCACTGAGTCACCTGGGGGCTAAATAAACTGGGCCCAGCTGAGGGGCTGAGCCCCCTGGGGAGAGACGGCTGAGCCCTGCACACAGACCCCCTCGGTAGCTGTGTTTGGCTAACGTATCTTCCAGAGATGCAATTCTAAGTCTGGGGCTCCCGGCTCATTCCAGGCCTGGGCTCCAGCCCCGGCTGTCCCGTAATCCTGACCCACAATCCCTCCTTGCTGTCCCAGGCCTGGCTCTGACGATGCCCCTCAATCCCGCATCACGGCCCGCAGGAAAAACACAAGTCCTTGTCCACCAGTCTTATCTGCTTGCCCTCCATCCCCTCAGCAACCTTTCAGAGGCGGCAGCTTGCGGGCAGGAGCACGGCTCTGGTTTGCCGATCCCCTTTAATCCACATTGGCTTTCTTCTTACCTGGCCTGCTAGGATCAGTGGCTGTCAAACTTAATTTCCAGCCGCTCTTAGCGCCGTTATGAAGGTCATGCCATCGCTAATACATGTAATTCTGATGCCTCCACTACATCAAAGCCTTGACATTAACTCCAAATAACCCCTGACATCGACAGCAGTGCCGAGAAAAGAAAATCAGATGAAGGGCGGGGGGGAGGGGAGGGGCAATACAAAGGCCTGAATCCAGTCGCTAAGGCTAAATAATTCAACAAGACACACGGTGAAAAACAAGGCCCAGCGACCCAGCCAGAGCCTGGAACATCTGTGAGTGCCGGAGCGCAGAAATCAAACCCAAAGCAGACAGACAGAGAAGCAGATCAGGTCAGTACCGGGCGGGCTCTGTCTGTGTATCATATGGGGAACGACACGTTCACGGCCTGGCTAGCGCATCTAAGCCTCTCGGCTCATTCCAGACCTTCCCCAATCAGCAGCTAGACCCGGCTGGTTTTGGGTGTCCCCCACCCCGGCTCCCAGGGGTGCCATCCCCTGCATTGCTGCTATTAAAGCCGCAGCTAGCAAGCGGGGGCATAGCGCTGGGCACACACTGGCGCTGGACACACACCATACCGGCTCTGGACACCCAGCCCCTGCCCCAAAACGCTCCCCAGCTGAGCAGGCAAACGGAAGGTTTAGCACCTTCACTGTGCAGGCGTGGGATGGACACCCGGATCATCAAATCAATGGGAGTTAGGGGCAACCATTTACCTTTGGGGATCTGGGCCTAAGTGACTTGCCCAAGGTCACACAGGGCACCAGTGGCAGAGCCGGGAATTGCCCCCAGCTTCCCCGAGACCCAGTCCCCAGCTCTCCGTCTGGCCTGGGCCAGCCACTGCTCCTCCTTCAGCGCCCCCACTTGTACCCTTTCCTCTCTAACCAGCACAGGCAAAGCCCACCGCCAGCCTGGGCACGGCCGGTCCGTGGGCAGCGAGCTCCAGGAAGCCACACATGAGACTTGGAAATGGGTGGGTGCAGGTGGCTGTCACTGAGGATATGGGGGGGAGGAATCGGGGCACTAGGGGAGAAGGTTTCAGCGGCTGGGGGAGATCTGGGTGCGGGTGGAAGGGGTCAGAGCAGGGGGAGAGGTCGGAGGTGCAGCCACTCTCTTGGCACATCCCTGGGCCTTGTGATCACAGCCGGTCTGTCCCGCTCCCCCCATGGCTCTCCACGCCAGGCCACTCGCTCCGGGACTCAGGCTGTGGCAGACAGACACTGGGCCCAAGCGTGATCCAGGGTCAGAGGTCACAGCCCCGATGCCCCATCAAGGCACCGGGACTCCACCGCTTCCCCTTGACACCCTCTGAGGAAAGGCGGGGGGGGTGGGGGAAGGTCGGCCAGAGGCATCAGATCCCCCAGCACATGGCCGGGCACCCACGGGCCCAGGGGCTCTCACGGCTCTGCCTCTCGGGGCTGGGCCGGGAGCCAGAAATGCGGCCAAGTCACCCCAGCCTCGGCCCGGTCCCCGGGAATCCCCGGGAGACAGGCAGGGCACGGGGTGCGCTGGGACTCAGCGGGGCTCGTTACAGCCATGGGAAATGGCCCTGCGGAGACCCCAGGGAGCTGCTGTTCCCAGCACAGGATGGGGAAGGGCAGGCATTGCAAAGAGCGGCAGGGTGCCAGGGGGCACTGGCACCCGCAGTCCTGAAGGGAGGCAAGGTAGGATCTGACTGTACGTCCAACCCTGTCCCCATGCAGAGGGAGGAGCTATATAGCACAGGGCTCCACCCCCTGCAGGGGGAGGAGCTAGATAAACCTGGGGCCCCACCCCCATACAGGGGGAGTAGCTCTAATCCCCGGGGCTCTGCTCCAATGCAGGGGGAGGAGCTCTCTGCCCCACCCCAACCCGGGGGCAGGAGCTAGTCTGAGCTGAGGAAGTTCTATGGGGCGACCCACAGCCAATCACCGTTCGTTCCTTCCCCACCCGCCAGTGGTGAGGCGTTGGCGGGTCACTGTGGGTTTCTGCAGGGACGTGCTAAGGGTGCAGCACCCTCCCCCAAGACCCCCTGCCCTACAAACCTGTGTGCATCTTCCTCTTGTGCCCACTTCCTCCTCCCCGCTTCCTTCTGCGGTCAGCTACGCCCTTCTGCGGTCATACAGCGTGAGTTAAGCCATAGCATGGACGGCTAACGCCTGGCAGCCCTGCGGGGGTCCTGCCGACAGCTGGGCTAAGGTGGCAGTGCCGTGCACCACAGCTACCCCTTCCTGTCCCATCCAGCCCCGGCCCCAGCGCCTATCCTGGTCGGGCCTCCTCATCTGCACGGCGCCAACCTGCCCGGTCGGCATGAGGGTAATTAAGAGTCTGCCACAGGTCCCTGGATACCGCCGACACGTTACTGGCATTACACTGCCAGCCGCGCTGCCCCGACCCTGCTCCCACACACGTAGGGAGCTTTCATTCCTAATTAGGGTTTTAATCAAGTGCAGGGAAATAACCAAGTGGGAGAGGGAGCCCGCAGGCACTGTCTCCAGACTCAAATCTGCCACCGGGAGGGCCCAGCTCCCCGGATCCCCAGCCTGTCCATATCGCCCTCTCCGTCCTGCAGGAAGCGAGACCCCCCCCACTGGCATGTGCTCTGCAGGGCAGATGGCACACTAGGCACCAGCCTCTCCCAAGCACCCAGCTCTCACCCAGGCACCTTAAACGCATGGCCAGATTTTCGAGTGGTGGCATTTTACAGCCACTTAGCCCTGGGCGTGAGGGCAGCAGGGAACCATGCCAGAAACCGCCAACATTCGTATCCTCTGCTCTGGAGGGGCACAGAAGGGGGCAGGCGGGCACGGAGCCATGGCAGATGGGGACGAGAACCGAACACATTCCAGGTGAAGGTAGGGCCTGAGGGATCTCATCAGGTCTGGGTGGGTGGATGGTGGGGAGCCTCAGAGCTAGGAGAATGGGGGACTGGGGGTAGACACTACAAGGGAAGCTTGCCCAGCACCTGGCCGTAGCCAGACGGCATTCTCAGCCCCTTGCTTTCCTGAGCACTCTACCGTCACCCATCAAGCCTTTAAATCAATAACAAAATAAAAACTTGCCGCTCCCACCGATTGTGACCCAGGAGCTGGGCTGGGGAGCGATGGGACGAGATAATGGAGCGTGTGCCAGGGAAGCCATTGGCAGGAATCCCCGAACGAGTCTGCAGCCAGCCCTGGACCCAGCACCCAGGCAAAGTGCACCCGTGGGTAACTTGCAGAGGGTGCCATCACCCTGGCTGGGCCAATGCCCAAGTGCTGCTTCTCCACAGTGTCTCTATCCCAAGCCATGGCTCTTGCTTGCAAACGGGACCCAGATCCCACCATACGCAATGGGCTTCGCTGGCATTGCAAAGTCCACGTCAAGGTCTTGCTCCTCTTGTAATTAGCAAGCGATGCCTGGGAGCGATTCCTCTCCTGTCCACCATGCTGCGGGAAGCCCTGGTGGAGTCTTAGCCCAAATGGAGGGGGAATTAGCCCGCTAGCCTAGCAGGGAGCTTTAAGTAAGCAAATGCACACTCTCTTCCCCCGATCTCATGTCCCCTCTCAATCGCCTCTTTTCCACATTAAACACACCCAGGTCCTTCAGCCTTTGCTCCGATGGCTTCCATTCCATCCCTCTGCTCATCTTTGTCGCTTGCCTCTATACATTGGTGACTAAAACTGGACACAGGCCTCCAGCTGACGCCTAACCCAGACCGAGTAGAGCGGTACTATCACCTCCCGTGACGCTCTGCCTCTATTAACGCCACCTGAAATTGTGTTTGCTTTTTTTTGTAACTGCATCGCATGGCTGACGCATGTCGAGGTTGTGATCCACCACAACTCCCAGATCCTTCGCAGGAGTGCTACTGCCAAGCCAGTTCCCCCCCCATTCTGTATTCGTGCATTTGGTTTTTCTTCCCTAAGTGTAGCACCTTACATCCGTCTTTGCTGAATTTCATTTTGTCGTCTCCAGCCCAATTTTCCAATTTATCGCCATCCCTCTGAATTTTAGCTCTACCCTCTAAAGTGTTAGCGGCCCCCACTAACTTTGTGTCATCTGCAGAGTTGATCAGCGTGCTCTCTATTCCTATAGGCAGGTCATTAATAAAGATGTTAAACAACACCGGACCCAGAACAGATCCCTGTGGAACCCCACTTGAGACCTCCCTCCAATCTGACATCATTCCATTCATAGGTGACTCTTTGTTTGGGGTTGTTTAACCAATTATGCATCCACTTAGTAGTACTTCCGTCAAGCCCGCATTTTTCCAGCTTACTTATCAGAATGGAACGGCCTTGCTCTGGCCCCCCTCCAGGGCCAGCCTCTGGGGAGAACCAGCCAACGGGCCACCCAGGGCCATGACAATGAGAAGATGTTTTAGGTTAGACTGATCCACTGACCTGAGTTAAGATGCTCTGTCTACATGTTAACTATGTATCTAATAAAGACTGTTGATAAGTTCCTAGCAATTCATGATTATTAAGACTAGCGGAATACTTGACTATAAAACAACAGGTACCAGGAGTGAAGGAAATGATCAAAAGAACAGAAAGAATTAAAAAAAAACCCAACAACCACCTGAGGTGAAAGTTATTCAGCAGTGAAAACAAGTCTGAATGAAATAAGATGGATCAATTAAGAGTTTCCCCATTTCTAAAATATGTCAACAAATGCTGTGGAACACTGGCAAAGGTTTAAACAAGGCTTTGATTTATTTCTGAGGGCGTCGGGATCTGCTCAGAAGGAAGAGGAACAAAAGATTGCCAACTTTTTGAACATTCAGGCACTGAAGCAATTTCATTATATAATTCATTTGAGCTTAATGGTAGAGAACGAGCTGTCTATGAATTTCTCTTAATAAAAATTGAGGAATGCAGTTTACCAAAAAGAAATGAAACATTTGACAGATAAAGTGGGTGAGGTCATATTTTTCATTGGACCAACTTCTGTTGGTGAGAGAGACAAGTTTTCCAGCTAGTACCTGAAGAAGAGCGCTGTGTAAACCCGGACGCTTGTCTCTGTCACCAACAGAAGTTGGTTCAATAAAAGATCTTACCTCAACCATCTTCTCTCTCCAGCATCCTGGGACCAACACAGCAAGAGCAATGCATACGTTTGAAAGATTTCAGTTTCACTCAAGAAATCAAATGGAGGAAGAGACTTTTGAATCGTTTTTAACAGATCTAAAGTTAAGAAGTCAGACGGGTAATTTCCAGACTCTGTCTAAGTCAATGATAAGAGATCAAATTGCGATGGGTATAAAAGATACCAGTGTAAGAAAAAGACCATTCAAAGAGCCAGATCTAAATCTGGAAAGAGTAGTGAGAATTTGCCAAACTGATGAACTGAATCAACAACGACTGCACGCTTTAGAAAGAAAACAAACGGACGTGAATATAGACTTAGTAAGGAAAAGTAACAAACAAGTCTATGGAGGAAACCAGAGTGAAAGTATTAAAGTTCATAGAATCATAGAATCATAGAATATCAGGGTTGGAAGGGACCTCAGGAGATCATCTAGTCCAACCCCCTGCTCAAAGCAGGACCAATCCCCAACTAAATCATCCCAGCCAGGGCTTTGTCAATCCAGGCCTTAAAAACCTCTAAGGGTACATCTACACTACAGGGGGGAGTCGATTTAAGATACGCAAATTCAGCTACGTGAATAGCGTAGCTGAATTCGACGTATCGCAGCCGACTTACCCCGTTGTGAGGACGGCGGCAAAATCGACTTCTGCGGCTTTTTGTCGGCGCCGCTTACTACCACCTCCGCTGGTGGAGTTAGAGCGCCGATTCGGGGATCGATTGTCGCGTCCCGATGGGACGCGATAAATCGATCCCCGAGAGGTCGATTTCTACCCGCCGATTCAGACGGGTAGTATAGACCTAGCCTTAGGATGGAGATTCCACCACCTCCCTAGGGAACCCGTTCCAGTGCTTCACCACCCTCCTAGTGGAAAACTTTTTCCTAATATCCAAGTTAAAACACATGAGCATATCAAAGAATGTTCTAGATGTGGAAGGAGCCCCGACCTAGAAACTGGCCAGCCTATGATCAGACCTGTCATATCTGCAAGAAGCAGAATCATTTTGCAAAAGTTTATAACCGGAGAAGTCTGGAAAAACGTAGCAATATACGTTTAGTTCCAAATTCAAAAGTCTTAGGACATGGCTGTACCAGAGAACTTACAGCAGCGCAGCTGGACTGATGGACCTGTGCTGCTGTAAGCTCTCTAATTTAGCCGATCTAAGCCGACAGGAGATTTTTTTTCCCTCAGTGGTATCTGTCGGGCCAGCTCTAGCGCCCTCTGGTGCCGCATGCTCATGGGGCCCAACCGGGCTCACACCCTCTCAGTTCCTTCTTGCCGACTAACTCCGACAGAGGGGCAGGAGGGTGGGTCGTGGAATGGACGTGAGCAACCCATCTCGAAGAACAACAGTTACGGAAAGCTTAATAACCATTTTTGCTTCTCCGAGTGCTCACTCATGTCCATTCCATGTTAGGTGACTCCCAAGCGGTACCCTACCAAACTTGGCATCATCTCTAGACTGCTGGGTGATGGCGTAGTGGAAGGAGAAGGTATGTACCAACGACCAGGTCACTGCTCTGTAGATATCTTGGATCGGGACCTGGGCCAGAAACGCCATTGACGAAGCCTGAGCTCTCATCAAAAGATGGCCGGAGGTGGGACGCCAACCTGCCTAGAGCATGTACGAATGCAGGAAGTGATCCAGGATGAAATTCCCTGAGCCTGCCGAGGCAGGAGAAGTTGTTCTAGTGACTGTCACAGGCAGTAAGATGGAACTGAGAGGGTGCAGGACCAGCAGGGCCCCTTATACTAACGCATGAGCGTGTGGCACCAGAGGGCGCTAGAGTCTGCCCGACGGATACCACCGAGGAAAAAAATCTCCAGCAATTGTGCTTGCGGCATGTGCACACGGACAAGGGGGGCTTGACAGTTACACTACCCACTAATGGAACATTTATTTCATATGTAATAGACACAGGTCCACAAGTTAATGTCACTTCAGAAGAAATCATAACATTTCTCTGTAGTAAGAGAACAAATACAAATTAATTTACAATCTTATAGTGGTGAAAAAATTCCTGTTATGGGTATTTGTGAATCACAGGTCAAAGTTAAAGATAATTTAGAAAACGTAAGATTTCTAGTAGTTAAAGGACAAAGCATTTCCATTTGAGGCTTAAAAGCATGTTTAGCGCTAAATCTAATTGGCAGAATTCAGACTCTTCAGGGTTCTGAAACTCTGGAAATAGAACATCAATTTACAGAGTTATTCACTGGCATTAGTCAATTGGATACAATGCGTAAAATGAAACAAAAAAAACAGTTACATATGCAACTAGAAAAATACCCTTAGCTTCGAGAACTAGGGTACAAAAGGAATGGGAAAGGTTAGTTCATTTAGATATAATTAAAAGAATGGAAGAGCCAATTGAGTGGATGAATTCATTAGTAATAGCAGAAAAGAATGATGGATTCTTATGTTTATGCTTAGCTCCAAAAGACTTAAATAAGTATGTTAAACGGGAACATTTTAAAATACCTACCGGGAAAGAAATATTTGGACAAATGTCAAGAGCAAAATATTTTTAGATGCTTCGAATGGATTTTGGCAGATACCGCTGGAGCAAGAAAGTCAATTGCTATGTACATTTAATACACCTTTTGGATGTTAGTGGTTTAAAAGATTACTTTTGGGATTACGTTGAGCTCCAGAGGCATTTCACAGAGCAATACAAGAGTTTTGAAAATATAGATGGCACGCCAAGTGTACAGGGATGATATGATAATACGGAGAAGAACTTTAGAAGAGCATAATAGAAGATTGGCTGAAGCATTATCTAGAGCAAAAGAAGCAGGATTGAAAACGTAACAAAAATAAATATAGATTCAAAGTGTAAGAATTAACATTTCTAGGAGAAAAACTCACCAGCCAGGGATTACAGATTGATCCGCAGCGAATACAACCCATTGATAATATCGCTTACTCACAAGATTAGGAGTCATTACAGAAAGTTTTGAGTAGAGCTAAATTTGTAGGAAAATACATACCTAACCTAGCAGTAAAAATAACCCATTTAAGGGCTTTGTTTTGTAAAAATATTTGGAGGGAATGGAACTGGTCATATCAACAAGAATTAAATTAAATTTGAATTAATGGAGATATCCTATCTCCTAGAACTGGAAGGGACCTTGAAAGATCATCAAGTCCAGCCCCCTGCCTTCACTAGCAGGACCAAGTACTGATTTTGCCCCAGATCCCTAAGGGGCCCCCTCAAGGATTGAACTCACAACCCTGGGTTTAGCAGGCCAATGCTCAAACCACTGAACTATCCCTCCCCCCTATGAATTCTAACGAATAAAAACAGCTCCACTAGTAAAATGATTTGATAGTAACAGACTTACAAAATTGGCTTCAGATGAAACCTACCAAAGTCTAGGAGCAGTTCCATTACAAAAATATGGTGATTTATGGAAACCAGTTGCTTATGCATGTACAGCCACGTCGAAAACAGAATGTCAGTATGCTTAAATACATTGGTTTTTGCATGCAAAAGGTTTCCCATATTTATATGTGGTAGATCAGTACTGGCAGAAACAGATCATAAACCATCAGTGAATATTTCAAAAAGGAACATGCCAGACATATCCCCTCAGTTACAAAGATGGGGTTTTTTCAATTGCATTTATATGATTTTAAATTAGAACACCAGCCAGGCAAATCCTTAATTGTTGCCGATACTCTTTCTAGCGCTTATGATGTAACCAATGCAATTAAAAAAAGATGATGTGGTCGGGACATCACACCCCGTATTCTTCATGCAAATATGGTTAGGATATGAATACAGCATAACTAAGATATACATTATGCAAGATGGCTCCTGTAAGATATCATTGGAAAGGTTATGATTTACTGGATGTGATTATCCAATTTGTATGCATGTCTCCTTTCTGTATCTGAAGTTACGACTATTGACTATGTAACAATTACAACTGTGTGTGTACTTGGGGAAATGCCCACGAGACAGTAAGCCATCAGACTTAATGGGCCATTAGTAAAAGGCAATGAGTCTTTGAAGATGTGGCTCTTCCATCTGTCTGGAGTTCTTTCCTGTGGACACTGCAAATAAACCTGGTTTCATAGTTGCTTTGACACTGCAAGATCGCCTGATCTGGGGTTGGACTAGATGACCTCTTGAGGTCCCTTCCAACCCTGATATTCTATGATTCTATGAAAATACCACCTTGGACACTGCTGGTACTTTTCCTCTGTAGGGGGATGGGGATCAAACAAAGGTTTCCCACCTTAGGTAAATCCTTTTTAAGGCTGGGGAAGGGGTTAAGCTGGGGTCTCTCCTCCATTGCCTATCCAAGAAGAAAGACTGCTGAAACTACCTGGAGGGACAAAGGAACTATCCTGAGGGGAAAGGCAGGGGTGAGTCCAGACTGAGACAGGGGTCCAGTCTGTAAGAAGAAATAACTGGAACTCTGAGCTACAGCAACGCTGCAACTTGCCTAAAATAATATTTAGAGTGAGAAATTACTTCTTGAAACCAGTCTCTTTAAGATCTTAAGCTTCGTTTGCATGTTTTCTTTTATTTGCTCAATAATCTGCTTTTCTTCTGTTTGCTATCCCTTATAATCACTTAAAACCTGCCTTTAATAGTTAATAAATTCGTTGGGTTTATTATTAAACCCAGTTTGTGCCATTTCCAACTCGGGGTGGGGGGGAAGAAGTCATGCAGATCTCACTTCACATTGAGGGAGAGGGTGAATTTTTATGAGCTTGCGCTGTGCAGATCTTTCTATACAGCACAAGACAGTATTATTTTGGGTTTATTCCCCAAAGGGGGTGTGCACGTGAGTGCTGGGCAAATCCTCTCACACAGAGCTGACTTCAGTCTGTATCTGTAGCTGGGTGTGGCCCTACCTGTGTGTGCTGCAAGAGGCCAGAGAGCCTAATTCAGCAAATCACGGAGAGGAAATCTAGGCTGGTGCAGCAGGAGGGGCTCAGTGAAACCCCAGTACATCAGGTGGCATCCTGGACGGGGGGGATCTAACCTGTCACAGTGGTGCATATAGATGTTCTTAAAATTTATTCCTATATCATAAAGTGTATAGGAAGAACTTAGTCAAGCAACTAGAAAGGATGAGAATTTACAATGGGTTCTTACAGCTATTCAAAAAGGATATAATAAGAAAAATGATACTGAAGCCAAATAATTAATTTTTTCAAGACTTATCAGTAATTGAAGGAATTTTGTATAAAGGTAACAGAGTAGTAACTCCTTCATGGTTAATAGCAGAGGTGTTGGAATGCATATAGGAGGGACATTTGGTATAGAAAAATGGAAATGTAGAGCAAAAGAAGTTCTGTATAGGCCACAGACGAATCAAAACACAGAGGATTATACAAAAGAATGTGATACATGTCAAAAATGTAGAAATGATCAGTCTAAACAACCTATGACATTTATTCTAGCAAACTTGAGACCTTGGTCTAAAGTAGGCGTAGATCTATTTGAATATATAAAGGACATGCGTATGTTATACTTCTTGATTATTTTTCACATTTTCCTGAAATATCCATACAAGGAAACACATGGGCCAAACAAGTCGCTAATAAAATAAATCAATTTTTGCAAGTCATGGCACTCCTAATACGGTAATGACGGATAATAGGTCTCAATTTCAAAACCAAAAGTTTTGCCATAGCATATGATTTCACACCTACTGCTTCAAGTCCGCGTTACCTACAATCTAGTTGCAAATGGCATTAAAATAGTAAAGAGAATACCAACAAAAGCTGAAGAAACAAATACTGATTTATATTTGGCATTATTAAATTATAGAACTTTGCCATTCCAACTGGCTTCATCAGCTGCACAGAAAGCTTGGAAACAGATGACAGACGTTTATTCGAGAAAGGTATAAGGAAAGGAATAAGCATAAATATCAGTTGAGTTTGTATCAAAAGACTTATTCTGATAGAGGATCACGGAAATGACCTTATTTGAAACCTAATGATAGAGTATGTATCTATCATGGGAGAAACGGGGCTCAGAAAGTCACAGTAACAAACGAAGTAGCACAGGAATTTACAAGAGACATAAGAACAGCCATGCTGGGTCGGACCAATGGTCAATTTAGCCCAATATCCCATCTCCCGACAGTGCTGCAGAGGGAATGAACAGAATAGGTCAACTATCCATGATCCATCCATCATCCAGTCCCGGCTTCTGGCAGTCAGAGGTTTAGGGGCACCCAGAGTATGGGGTTGTGTCACTGACCATCTTGGCTAATAGCCACTGATGGACTTATCCTCCATGAACGTATCTAATTCTTTTTCAATCTTCTGGCCTTCACAATACCTTATGATGCCATGACTAATAAAGGGCAAGCATCCAAACGAAACTGGCGACATCTGGAATCATTACCCAGAAGACCAGGCTTAGCCGAAAAAAGAAATGATACAGTACAGCAACGACAGCAGTGAGAAAACGAAAATGACGCCGAACTCTGTGTAAGCTCGCAAACGTGTCCCTTTCGCCAACCAGAAGCTGGTCCAATAAAAGATATTCCCTCCCCCACCGTGTGTCTCTAATATCCTCAGACGGTCTGCATACAGCATTCTGCTACGTAATAAGAACTTCAGTAATACAGCAAATAGAGCAGTTAGACGCTCCGTGCGTCACAGACGACCTGTTAAAAGACTTATAGAAAACCAGTATGATCATTCCGATATAGACGGATGAATAAATTGGTTCTAAAATAAACCTCACGGAAAAGAGATGGGGTATCACTGTGGCTCTGAGCCAATGACTAGCCTTTCTGGGGCGTGGGAGCTGGTTTCAGGTTATACTGATAGACAGGCGTTAAGATGCTCTGTCTACATTTTAACTACGCATCTAATAAAGACTGTTGTTAAGTTGCTAGCAATGAACTATTATTAGCACTGGTGATTACCTGAATGTAAAACAAGCCAGCGCTTTCCTGGCTGGGGAGAGGCAGAGCCCTCAGGAGGTAGGGAAAGAGGGCCCTCCCCCAAATGACACGCCGATCTCGGCCTATTATTATTTAATGTTTATAAGGCAGCAGGTTGCAAAGGGCACAGCCAGGATCGGGGCCCTGCTGTGCCGGGTGCTGTGCAGACACAGTGGAAGTCACCACTCATCTGTCCATAGATCCCCTTATCTCTCTAGCTCCTCTCCTATGCCCCGTCTGTCTCGCTACCGTAACAGCCCGGGTCGACCTCTGTGATCTGCACACCGAGGGCTGGACCGGAGCCCAGCCTTCACGTCCGTGCAGCAGCATCAGGTGGAATAAGACAGACAGACATGCGGCATCTCCACTGCAGGCAGGAGGGAAAGCAGGGGTCGTGCAGCCAGAAACTGCCTGGGCCTCATGCAATGGGCAGTACTGGGGGCGGAGGAAATCCTGGAGGAAGACTTGGCTCTGCTCCTAAGCCAGGGGTGAGTGCAGCTAATGCAGTGCAGAGGAGGACGCCGTCACCACTAGCAGGTAGGGCCTGTGGCTGCTGAGTTGAACGGAGGCGAGAGGGGGTTAAGGAGGCTCCTGTCCTGTCTCTGTGCCCCCTGCCTGCCCCCCACAGAGACCTGCTTGGTGTTTAACAGCCTGGCATCCTAAGTGCTGTAAAAAACACGCGCTGACTCAAACTGCCTGGAAAATCAGAGTTCCTCGTGGGGGCGCAGGCTAGGGCCTAGGGTCCAAGTTTGGGGGCGACGGAGCAAGGAGTTCCCAAGATGCAACCTCCCCCCGAAAATAGCACCTGACGTTTTCCGGTTCGGCTATCTTGTTTTGCACACACCTGGGGCTCGAGCTACGGCTCTGATCCTCCCAGAGCCGACGAGCCCTTATGGCGCCATAGGGTCCAGGCACAGAGACTAGTCTGGATCTCTGTTAGATGCTCCCCGGTGAAAGGAAATGCTGCCCATGCCTCCACCTCCAGTCACTGCCCCAGTCCCCTGGGAGCTGAGGGCTGTGCTAGCACTTGGAGACTCCGCGCTCCCTTTGCATTCGCGGCATTCTGAAATGTTACTTGCTGCTGAATTTCAGCTTTCATTGCATAGTCAAAGGGTCTGGCTCTTACGGCTGCAGTGATGCCAATCCTTGAGATAAGTCTTGTGGTATTTGGAGCTTTGCCTAATGCCCCAGCTCCTGGAGGCATGGGATCGTGGTTTACAGTTAAAGGAAGGAAGTTTCTAGCTCCCATGATGGCAGAGAAAAGCTTGAAAAGCTGCCCCAGGTGCACCCTAAAGGCTCCAAAACCAGAAGACAAATAAACTGAGCCCCACATTTGTCAATTTTTAAAAAAAAATCTCATGACCTTAAGCCAATCTCATGCTTATTATTCATTTTTTTTTAATCGTGATGTTGTGAGTCTTGGTGTTGGCCACACCGTGGTTTCCAAGAGGAGCTGAATGTAAACTGGTGCCCAGCTGCCTGCCTGAGTCTGCAGACAGACCGCTCCAGCGCTTGGGCAGCTGCTCTGTGCTTTGCCAAGCTGCAGCAGAGCGCAGCTCACGAGGCTCTGCTCCGTCAGGCAGTCGGGAAATTGTCAGGAATCAAGTCAGTGTTTGGACTCGAGCGGACAGCTGTGAAATTAGCCCATGCCACTGATGCAGCTGGACAGACCAATGCCAAATGGGACGATGTGCCAGGGACACCAGATCAAAAGCCAAGAGAGCAAGGAGTTCTTCAGCTCTTTGTCTTACAACCTAACCCCATGAGCACCTTCCCTTTCCCTAGGGGGGCCTCCTTGCATGGCACCACACACACACACACACACACACACACACACACACACACACACACACACACACACACAAATGCACTTCAAAGCAGGGGTCAGAATGGAGTTTTTATTGGGCATGCCACATTTGCATCCCTTTGTCAGAACAGATTTCAAAGAGCTCAACAGGAATTCACACCCTCTGTGCACATAATAAGCTGATTAGGAATTCAGTGCCCTGAGGGAAAAAGTCCAAGTTTTGTTTCCCCCACTCTTCCTGTAGGCACTAGGGCTGTGGGCTATTTCTCCCCCTCTCGCTCCCCCTCCCCCTTCTGTAGTATTTCTGAGGTACCTATCACCATGGTAGCTAGAGAGCTGTTTCTTACAGCGGTGTGATTCTGCCGTGTGCATGCGGACGCGGGCAGGTGCGTCCAGATGTGCAGTTCTGCAGGGTGCATGCGTGTCTACACGTGCAATTCTGCAGTGTGTCGTGCATACAGATGTGTAAGGCGGCCGTGTGCACACTGTTGGGCACTCTTCCTGCACAGAAGGGCGTTGGAGGAAAGCTGCCAGGCGCTGTGAAGGCAGGCTGATTCACCACCCCGCCCCACAAACGACTGCATTTCAAATGATAGGGGCATTTCGCCTCCAGCTGGACCAGTCAGCCAGCGCACAGCCATGCCCAGTCAGTGCTGGGTGACCGATACCGCGAGGAGCCCTGGAAAGCATTGCTTTCAGTCTGCAGTCAGAATGAAGCGCTGCTCAGCCCTGCCAGGTGCATACGCAGGGAGTCATCTCACACCCTTCAGAGGCCTGCTCTGATCAGTGTAATCGCGCTCCCTCGGGATCTCACAAAGCTGCTCGGAAGGGCAGGGGACCAGGGAATTCCAGGGCCCCCTAATACTGAGTGTTCCTTCCATATGGTCTAAGGCCTGGCGAGTTTATTTCCCTTTGGTGACCTGCTACAATAAAAATACCACCAGATTGCAAGGGCTGCTTTACAATCCGTGCAAAGAAAAGGAGAGATCCCGTCAGAGTTGCGTGTGTGAATGCGCGTGCACGGGCGGGCAGATATGCTCACCCGCAGAGAAAGGCCGGGCACACGTTTGCATGTGCAGAGATGTGGTTTGTGTTTCAGTCTACTTTGTTTCTCAGATGCAGCGTTGTTGTAGCTGTGCTGGTCCCAGGATATGAGAGAGACAAGCTGGGTGAGGTTATAGAGTTTATTGGACCAACTTCTGTTGGGGAGAGAGACACGCTTTCGGGCTTACACGGAGCTCTTCTTCAGGGCTGGGAAAGGTGCTGGGAACCTCCCAGCTAAATACAAGGTGGAACAGATTGTTTAGCATAAGTAGTCAGCACATATTTCAAAGTGGCCTGTTAACTCCCCTCCAGTCACAGTGGGGAAAGGAAGGGGGGGCATGGCTGTGGGGCGGGCGGGGGAGGGAGGCTGTTAGTGGGTTATGGATTGTTGCAATAAACCATAAATCCAGGTGCTCTGTTCAGTCCGTGATTTTTAGTGTCGAGCAGAGTTATGAATTTAATCTCCCTGACTCGCCTTTCGAAAGTGTTGTACAGTTTTCCTTTGAGGATGAGGACTGATAGGTCAGACGGACAGCGATCGCTTGTCTCTCTCACCCACAGAGGTTGGTCCAATAAAAGATATTACCTCCCCCACGTGGTCTCTCTGTTTTCTTTCTCATCAGTTAAAGTGAGAGCTAGATGGTGTGGCTAACAGGAAATCCAAAGTCAACAGAACACAACTAATACACTAGCCGGGAATTTGCTTTTATTCAGTTCTTTTCACATTCAGGTCTCACCTGGCTGTTAGTCAGACAAAGGCAGGGTGGAGAAAAACTACAGCCGGTCTGTATTGAGCGGCTCCCAGGCACCTGCTAGAAAACCTGCTTCATTGAAAGGGACAGGACAACAGCGGATTGAGGCCGGATGCTGCTGAGCTCTGACTCTTTGAGGGCTCAATCCAGGAAAGCACTTAGACACGTTGTCAAGGCTGATTCCCGACTCTGGCACGCCGAGTGCAGAAGGGGGGGGGGCCGCAAGGATTCTAAAAATTAATACTGGCCACTCCAGGCTTGTATTAAACTCCCAAGTTACAGCTTCTCTATGACCTTGGCTTGGTAAACGCTGCCACCACCCAAATGCAAAAAAAACCCAAAAACAACAACAACAACAAAAACCTTTGAACCCAGGAAGGAGCACTTGGGAATTCCTCCCTGTGGGGTTCCCTCAAGCCCTTTCACCCCCCTCCAGGGAAGAGCTGAGAAAGAAAACAAAGGAAATTAGCTGTGGCTACCAGCTAATCAAACAACATGCACAGACCTCTTAGGACACCAAAAATCCAAATCCTGTTCTTAAAAAAAGTAAATTTTATTAAAAACAAAAAGGAAGAAAATACATCTGGGACTTAGGGTTTTGCTAGATTTTAAAAGAGCAATTCCAAAAATTAAGCACCCAAAAGAGCTTTCTTGGGGGTTCAGCTTAAAGGTTACAAGCAAAGAAAAGCATCTGGGGTTAGCACAAAGGAGAGCCACAAGCCAAAATAAAGAAATAAACCTGATCACGTCTATCTAAACATTTCCTACTCAAATGATTCCTTCTAGGTATGGAAGATCATTTTTCAGACCTGGTTCAAACCTTACACAGCATTGCTGCTCAGTGTCCCTGCAGCCCAGAGAGAAGAACAGACAAGGGGAAAGTTTCCCAATTTTAAAAAGTTCTAGCCTTCCCATTGGCTCTTTTGGCCAGGTGCCCACTTTCTTTTCTTTACCTGGGGGACTTTTTAACCCTTTACAGGTAAAGCAAGTAGAGAACAGCTCCAAGAGGGATTTTACAGCTAACTGGCTGGCTGGGTGTTCATCAAAGGGAGCAAGCACGTGCTCCACTGTTTGCTGAATCAGGGTGTTCAAAGGCCTAAAGGCTCCTTCGAGTCCTCCTAGCCAGATGCCTGCTCAGATGGACAGAATGGGTCTTGCTCTCAGGAAATATCACCTAGTCTGGATTTTTGCACTGTCCAAAACCTAAGACCAGTGGAAACGATTCCAAAACACGCGATTCAGCCCTGTGATTTCCTTTTAAAACCATCATTCCCCTACAGCCTTCGCCATCCAAACCTTGCAACGTTCCGGTGGGTGCCCGACGAGCACAAAATTGATGATAATCTAAAGTGAACTGGGCCCCACTCCATTCTCCTGGCTCAAGTGGAGAGAAATGCAGAAAGCAAAGCCAAGCAAACATAGATGAAACTGGGGAGAGTCAATCTGGTTTGGAGAATTCTGCCCCTCCGAATAATGGCTTAGTAACCGAGAGATGGGCTTCTGGTTTTAAACGTGTGATGTTTAGCCTGCTGCTAGAATTGGAATCGCTCCTCTGCTGGACAGCATCTCTGATACTATCTCCCCATCTGCTCTGCAGCATCGGCTTTGAACGCTGTATCCCAGCGAGAAAACGATGACCAAATAAGCCATGCTAGTGCCGGAGGGATGCAGGGTCCAGCCCACGTTGCAGCTGGCATGGAATCACAGCTGTTAGGAATGACACACGGCAACCAGTCCACCACGGTCAGCTGGACGGTGACAGGTTGAGCAGAAAGCATCGTGCACGGCTTCAAAGATTCGGTTTGGGTGGGCCTGAGAGAAGGGGTTCATCAGCAGCGTTAACCTGATTTCTCTCCTGGGCCAGTCCCCAAAAGATGGGCTCCTTCGGCCTCCATGAGTGCCATCACAGGCGCTGATTTTTCATTCAGCTGGTGGGAGGCAGGGCAGGGCTAATATCCCCATTGCACAGATGGGAAACTGAGGCACACAGGGGCTGAGTGACTAATCAGACTCACTGTGGCAGGGACTTGAGCCCCGGGCTCCCAAATCCAAAGCAAGCACCCCAACCACTAGGCCATCCTCCCCTGCAGAGCGTTGCACGCTGGGCACAGATATGTCCCTTGTGTAGGTGCCTAGATGGGAGCCAGGATCTATGGAAAATCTGGTGCCAATTGCAGGGACTGTGGCCCCAATTGCAGAGGCTGAGCTCTGGGGAATCCAGCCCTGTGGCCCACAGACTACCACGGAGCGCTGCTGATTTGCACCAGCTGGGAACCGGTCCCAGTATTTCCCCACCGTGGGGCACAAGCTCCATTACCTGCAGTGAGGATTTTGCCCTCAAAGCCAGTCATTGGAGCCTGAGCTGACGTTACAGCCTCCTTCTCCCGCATGCCCCACTGAAGATGCGGGGCCAGGCAGGCCTTTAATGCAGCGCCCTTGATCCTGTCTAGAATGCTTCCCGCCAGCCTCCAGCCCTGGCTGCCATGGGGGGTGGGGGGGGTGTCTGTCAGCTGGGGCTGTTTTTGCCACAGCCAATCGCAAGCGGAAATGCAACCGCGGAAGCAGGGAGGCCGGTGCATTAAAGAAGGCGCTGGAGCAGAAAGCACCTATCTTTGGCGAGAAAGGACCCAGTCACGGCACTAAATCACCAGGCCGTTCCCTCGGCTCAACTCTTAACCAACTGACGTGGAGGGGGAACGGGGAGGTTCCCGATGGGAAGAGCTCGCTCCCTTTGGAGCCAGGATCCAGGGCAGAAGGTGAGAGCGAGAGGCCGTGGTACAGAAGGCAGGCCCGGAGAGACGGGCTGGGTGTGTGGACGCTGCTCCTTCCCACAAGGCAGATTTCTGCAGCGTCCACAGCCAGGAGAAGGCTGATCTTGTGGTTAAGACACTGGGCTGGGCTGCAAGAGGTCCGGGCTTCATTCCTGTCTTTGCAACAGGCTGCCCTTGGGCCAGTCACTTAACGCTGGGGTCCTGCTCTCAGCAGGTCCTACAGTAGCAGTGACACCGGGATCGGAGCATTTCCTTGGCCCGGGAGGAGGCTACGCAGCAAGGCAGTGCCCGAACGCCGCTCATCGAGCGTCCCGTCGGCCTTGGGCTGAGAACAGGAAAGCCAGAGCTGGGTTGCCCAAGGCAGGGCCGCGTCGCTGCACTGGAGAACGAGTGCATGGGGACGAGTCCCTCATGCAACGCTGCCTATCGTTCCATGCAGCCTGACTGTGCCGCCTACTCGGAGACATAGTGCCCGTGGGCTGTGCCGGTGTATTAAAGGCAATGGAGACGTCACCAGCCCCTGGTAGCCTGGGGTCCTGTTTCACATGGTGGAAGCAGCTGCTGTCCAGCTGTCCTGAGAATGAAGGAGTCCTGGTCCGCACTCTGCCCCAGGCCTGTCACTCAATGGCGGGGAGTTAGCACAGGCGGGGCCCCCCACCAACGGGCCAGGGGATGAGCGGCTCGGTGCCTGCCTGAGCCTGGATCACTTAGTCAGCAGGACCTGCTCCTGATCAGCAGCCGCTCACCTCCTCCAGCCTGCGCGTGGAGCCAGGCTAACCTTGCACGGAGCGAAGAGATGGTCCCGGCTGCAAAGGCCTACAGCGGGGAGGTCACGCAGCAGAGCCGGGGAAGGGGAAATCACACCCTAAGGAAGCTTCTCTACAGCCCCCCTGGAGAGGGAGGGAGGCGGCTGGAGGGCGGGTCAGGCTCCCAAGCTCTAACCCTGGTTGACACTGACCCTCGCTATCACCTGGAGGGCGGGAGGGGTATCTCTTTCCCCGTGCCTCAGTTTCCCCACCTACACAACGGGAATGATGATCCAGCCCTGACGCAGTGCAGGGTTGGGAGAATTCAGTAATCCAACCCCAAGTCATGCCAGCTCCTGTCAGGGTAACCCAGCGTCCCTGGTAGCAGAGACGGCGTTGCCAGCACAGCCCCAAAAGCAGCTGGAGCGGGCCAGGAAAGTGGCCCAGGGAGGGCAGCTGGGGGACATGCTGACCACCAGCTAAAGTTGAGCCGAAGGCAGGGTGATAGCGCCAGCACCGCCTGCCCTGCCCCGGGTGAATCCTTTCCTGCCAAGGCGGGCAGGGGAATTTGCATCTCCTTGCATCAGGCAGGGGGGCAAGCCACATCCATTAAAAGGAGCTACCGACATGCTGGGGGCATGAGAGATGGAGAAAGGGTGGAACAGATGGATGGACAGATCGATCGATGTGTAGAATGGAAAGGCAGAAAAGCAGGCGACAGGGGGGCGGACAGACAGAAAGACAGAACGGCAGGTCTGTGAAACAGATAGTCAGAAAGAACGAAGGGGCGGATAGATGGATAGATAGATGAGTCTCCCTGAATGCTATTCTAACAAGCTGCTGCGCCTGTCAGAAGGGAATAAATCACACGCCTTTAAAAGTTTTACACGTTGGTTTATAGGTTAACACTGTTCTAATCCCGCCAAAGTAACCAAGGACAATTCTTCTTTTTTATCTGAAGGTTTAAATCAGCGCCTGATCTTCATGCGGCACAACGTCCCGTTTCACGGCGGCCCTCCTAAGGGAACCTTTCCGCGCGTTCAGCTGCCGTCCCTGATGGAGAGCAAGGACCTGGGGCACGTTTGGGGCTGTCTCTCTGCACATGGTGAATTTCGCCCATGGGGAGTAGAAAGGGAGAATGATCTGCCACCAAAATGACACCTCAGCCCCCCCGCATTCTCCCCCTCCTTGCAGAATAGCCCCGCCCCCCGGCGATGACATCATCCGCCAGAATCTTTGGGCTGATCAGGTTTGAGTGGGAATATTTAAAACTCACGTCATGTTGATCAGCTGTGATTGGGCTGAGTCACCCAGAACTGATTCTTGTTCCCCAATTGGTCACATAAGCCACAGGGTCTTTTCTCTGATTGGTCACATATGCTCCGTGGTATTGTCTCTTGTTCCCTGATTGGTCACATGTGCTCCGTGGTATTGTCTCTTGTTCCCTGATTGGTCACATGTGCTCCGTGGCACTGTTTGCTGTTCCCTGATTGGTTGCATGGACCACATGGCACTGTTTCTCTTCCCTGATTGGATGAGTATGCATCTGGACTCCCTCCCTGTAAAGGCCAGAGCAAGGTCCCAGGGGAGCTTGCGGCATCGCTGCCTCTCCTCCTTCATGGGGATAGAGGGCAGGACTGTTTCATTCATGGCCCGTTTCCTGCCCAGCTCCCGTTCCAAGCACAGGCCCTTTCTCTCCAAGCAGCGTGGTGGGTAACAATGCTCTCCATGGCTGCACCCCAGAACCTCCACCGCCCAAGCTATGGCGTTAGCTAGTCGTAAGCAACGGGCTTTTATCCTCCCCAGGGGCCAGCCAGTAGGGGGAGCCAGGCACACCCGGCAGGCTAGCGTGTTGCACCTGCACTGGTGGGGCAGCCACTGGCAGGGCCGGCCCGCGGCACGGACTCTGGCTGGCACTGTCCGGGAGAGGCTTAGAGGAGGGGCCGTTAGTTGTAGAAGACGTCATCGCATCCCCGGCACGCGTGAGCGGCCTCCGCCCATCCTCTGACACTGAGTGGGAAGCCCCTCCAGAGAAACCAGAGACACCTGACCCAAACCTCCTGGAACCCCGCCAAACTTCAGGTGAGCCCACATGCAGACAGCCCTGTCTGCCCCACCTTCTGGGAGTCACCTGCACTTGGCATCAGATCTAAGGGCTAGATCCTCACCTGGTGCAAAGGACCTAGCTGATTTGCACCCAGCCTTTGGCTAGAAAGATCTCTGCAGCAGAGGTCTGTGAAGCACCCAGCCCCCCTTTGGGTGCTATAAAGTAACCAGTAATAATACTCCCAGCTCTGAAGTCTGGGCTCATCGATAGAAAAGAAATCTTCCAAGTCAAAATCGCACTCATCTTCTACACACAGGAGCTGGTTTGGTCCGGCCGGGCCTGGGGGCGCCTGGGCATTTTGGCCGGAAACCTGCAATCTCGAAATGCTAGCTGACTTCAGCGCATACTCGGGCAGGAGATTTTCCACGACGGAACTTTCCACCCTATAATTCTCAGGGCTGCGGAGGATAAATTGAACTGGCATAAAAGGCAACTGGAGCTGATGGATGGCATCAGTTCTGTTCTCCTTCCAAAGTAAATGTCTTTGATGGATCTTTCCCGGCGTCAGCCAAACCTCTTCACACGATAAGGGTTTTGTTTTCTCGGCTGTGTTGAACCCCCGGTTACCATACATCCTTCCAGAGAGGTGTTTATCAGGCTGTCAGTGCTGGGAAGATGTACCCAGAGCTTTCATGTGTCCCCCTCCAAAAATCTTGGGAGCTGAGACTGGCCTGTCTGTCTCTCTCCAAAAAATAACCCAATAATTTACCCCCTGGAGGTGAATTTCATCTCTATTAGTAGAGCCTTTCCCCTGAAGTCTCGGAGCGTCCTGCCCATCACCCGAGTGGCGGGTGATAAAAGGTGAAAGGAGTGGGTGGGTGTGTTCTCAGACAAAGGCACAGCGTGCTGCGAAGCTGGGAATCTGAAGGGCCCTCTCGCACCGAATCTGACAGGTCTGTCTGGCTTCAAAGACCAGACATTTGGCTTTTCTGAATGCCAAGGAGATGTTGTTTCATGTAACTCCAAAGATCAGAGCGTGATGAAAGGCAGGGGAGAGTAACAGCGGCGTGGCAGCAATTCCATGGTCACCGCCAGCATCAGAACACTTCCCCAGCACAGACAAGGGCTACAGCCCCTATTTTACAGAGAGGGAAACTGAGGCACGGTGCAGGGAAGTGACTTGCCCAAGGTGACAGAGCAGGCCAGTGGCAGAGCAAGGAATAGCACCTAGACGTCCTGACTCCCGGTCCTGCCTTGGAGAACCCTTCCTGGACACAAGTGCAAACGCAGGATTTGGCAAGATGTGGGCAAAGGAGTCAGAGGTCGGATCAAAGCTGGGGGCGGGTCAAGCTCCAGGTGTGATCAGGGGAGGACCGGAGCTGGGCAGCTTTGACATGGAAGAAGCTTACAAGAAGTGGAAGATTGGACAAATGACCAGGGAGGAGTATAAAAATATTGCTCAGGCATGCAGGAGTGAAATCAGGAAGGCCAAATCACACTTGGAGTTGCAGCTAGCAAGAGATGTTAAGAGTAACAAGAAGGGTTTCTTCAGGTATGTTAGCAACAAGAAGAAAGTCAAGGAAAGTGTGGGCCCCTTACTGAATGAGGGAGGCAACCTAGTGACCGAGGATGTGGAAAAAGCTAATGTACTCAATGATTTTTTTGCCTCTGTCTTCACGCACAAGGTCAGCTCCCAGATTGCTGCACTGGGCAGTACAGCATGGGGAGAAGGTGACCAGCCCTCTGTGGAGAAAGAAGTGGTTCGGGACTATTTAGAAAAACTGGACGTGCACAAGTCCATGGGGCCGGATGCGCTGCATCCGAGGGTGCTAAAGGAGTTGGCAGATGAGATTGCAGAGCCATTAGCCATTATTTTTGAAAACTCATGGCGATCCGGGGAGGTCCCAGATGACTGGAAAAAGGCTAATGTAGTGCCCATCTTTAAAAAAGGGAAGGAGGAGGATCCGGGGAACTACAGGCCAGTCAGCCTCACCTCAGTCCCTGGAAAAATCATGGAGCAGGTCCTCAAGGAATCAATTCTGAAACACTTAGAGGAGAGGGAAGTGATCAGGAACAGTCAGCATGGATTCACCAAGGGGAAGTCGTGCCTGACTAACCTAATTGCCTTCTATGATGAGATAACTGGCTCTGTGGATGAGGGGAAAGCAGTGGATGTGTTATTCCTTGACTTTAGCAAAGCTTTTGATATGGTCTCCCACAGTATTCTTGCCGGCAAGTTAAGGAAGTATGGGCTGGATGAATGGACTGTAAGGTGGATAGAAAGCTGGCTAGATCGCCGGGCTCAACGGGTAGTGATCAATGGCTCTATGTCTAGTTGGCAGCCGGTTTCAAGCGGAGTGCCCCAAGGGTCGGTCCTGGGGCCGGTTTTACGTCTCTGCTGAAAGATGGCACCTCCACCAGCACGGCACCCACTAGCCGTATAGAGTCAGTTCTGAATCGGAGGGAAGCGCTTCCCTGCAGAGTCACCAGCACCGCTTCCCGCAGTGCCCTGCGTGTTCTTTGCAGATCACCGGATCAGTCCCAACCTCTGGGAGCCAGATGGAATTCAACTGCAGTCCCCCCCACAAGTCACTCGCTGAGCCAAGCTGATGTGTGCAGCTGGTCAGCCTCCCGAGGAGACGGCTTTGTCTCTGCTCAGTCCCGTTAGACTCACTCCAGCTCCCACTATATTGCCTCCCCTTTGCCCTTCTGGCCTACAGTACTGTGGCCCTGTTTTGCTCCAAGAGGGTAGCCAATGTTCAGGACCTTGAGGGTTGTTTCCATTCAGGAAAGTTGATGATGCAATCAAGTATTTCTCTAACGCAATCCTGCTTATTTACAAAGACTGGCCAAAGTCCTGTTTCCCTGAACACAATAGGAATCAAATAACACAAGAGAGTTTCTTTGTTCACAGTTCCCAGCCTTCTCTCATCCAGCACCCTGCCCAAAAAGCTCTCCCATTTGGCTTTCTCTCCGGGCCATGTTATCGGTGCTTCTGTTCATACACACAAACACCCCCCTCTGCCAAACAATACCCAGCCCCCTGTATTTGCATTCAGCCCCCAATGAAACTCTTCCACCCGCATAACTCGGGTTCTGACTGGCCTTAGACATGCCCTGTGTTTTGGGCTGTGTGTATCCTGCACAGCCACCGGTCTCAACCAGGCTACCCATCCCCCGTGTAACAGGGCACTGCCTGTTTGCCCAGAAAAGCTACACAGCCGCACCCCGGAGCGCAGCCTGGCTGGTGAGTCTCGGCACGAAGTCTAGGGCAGCTGGTGACATTTCCTCTTTGGGGCGGGTGTATGTCTCCTAGGGAGCAGAGGGTGGCTGTGGAAACCTGCGAGTGGACTCCTCTGTCTTTTCACTGAAAGGTGAGTCCTGCACGGTGTTCTGAACCTCCCTGGGAAACCCCGAAGCGTGCAGCCATGATTTGCCATTGACCCTGTTGCTCTGTTCGCTGCATCAGCGGCTGATTGTAATGCAGTTCTTGACTCCCGAAACTGAGGGAAGAAGAAGAAAGAGAAGCTCGAACATTGGAGGCCACACGGCAGTAACAAGGGTCGGGAGAGGCGGTAGGGCCGCTCTGCCTGATGCCCTCGGTTGAAAGCATGAAGTAAGCAAGGGAGGCAGGGGCAGGTCAACGGATGCTGCTTGCAAGAATTCTCTGGCTCCGGGCATGTGGAGCGCACGCGTGCCCAGAGAGGAATACAGATAGGGACCAGCCCTCGAAGAAGAACTAAAGGTTACTTGGAGGTGTTGTCCCCTTCAGCCATTGTTACCTGGGAGCTGATATATGGCAGCATCTCTGCCACACTCCCGCAAGTCTGGCATCTTTACTGATATGCCTCCTCCGTGATGCAGGTTTGCAGGCATAAGGCAAATGAGAGCGGCTACACCAGGGCTGGGGTATGAGCTACCCAAACGGGTAGAACATACAGAGCAGTAGTTCAGAGTCAGACCAAAGGGGTTGATCTGCAGGGATCTGCGCAGAACTGGAAACAGATGGGTTCATTTAGTAATTAGGCTCAGACGCTGAGCAGTAAAGGCGCTTTGTTGCCTGTCAAGCAATTTTCCTCCTCCCTCCCCTACTCCTGATCAAAATTCGGAGCTGCTTTTCTGTCTTGAGCATGTGCTGCGGCACCGGGATCATTGTAAGAAACAGCCCTGCCTGCATAACGGCCTCTGCTTAAAGCAAAAGTGGGAGGCAAGGTTCAGCTCTGACTTCTGAACTTCCCCACCGTTGGGATTGTTCGGAAGTGGGGGTCCAGGTTGGGCGTGTTACAGAGAGTGGGGAGCGGGGCTCTTGATCCAGACACCTCTCAGCTTCAGCGGCGCTTGCCAGGACCCCGTCGAGGGCTAATAGAGAGAGAAGCCCAAGATGCTGCGTTCAGAATACGACCGTCCCAAATTAATAATCACTTGTGGGGCCAGATTTCCAACAGAGCTCAAGGCCGGATTCCCCAGGGCTCAGCGCCCACCACCAGGGCCGGTTTCACCCAGAGCTCAGCGCCCACAACCGGGGCCATATTCCCCAGGGCTCA
Source organism: Trachemys scripta elegans (assembly GCF_013100865.1). NCBI lineage: Eukaryota > Metazoa > Chordata > Testudines > Emydidae > Trachemys > Trachemys scripta. Next base: position 21,084,434 of record NC_048315.1, read on the forward strand.
GCGCTCGAGATCAGGGCCGGTTTCCCCAGAGCTCAGCGCCCACGATCGGGGCTGGAAATTACAGCTCCCGTCTCCCCTGGCTTGTCAGGGCTTCGTTTCTTTTTTCGTTTTTCAATCCATTTGAGAAGAGGACCCAGTTGTGCACGGTGTGGCGAGCAAGACAGTTACAGTATTATCTATCCTACACTTCCTGTGCTCTGCCGCTGCTCACCCCACCCCTGGAATCTGCCTCCTCAGACAGCTTTGTTTTATTCACTAAAGGCGGATCTAAGGATTGTTATTATAGGCTCTCTCCTAAGCACTGGGCTGACCACACTAGTTTGTTGTTGTAGGGTCTGGATATCTCGCTGTCTGTTTATCTAAGAGCTCCTCCCACTGCCCTCTACCAATCAAGATGGGCTTCGCTCCCATAGGACCGCCCAGAGAGAAGATTTAACCAATCAAGGGGAGTACCAGGGCAGCGTGACCCATCCATAAGTGGGTCATGTGACCCTTCTAACAACTCCTTCCACCTCCCTCTACCAATCAGGACGGGTTTCAGCTGTTGGGGACCACCCCTGAGAGGAGATTTGACCAACGGTGAGGAATTCTGGGGCGGGGTGACCCGTCCGGAAGTGTTTCGTGTGACCCCTCTTATCGAAGGGAGAGTTGAGCTTGTTACTAAAAGATCTCCAGCAATGACCCATTACGTAGGAGACTCTTTGAGCACTGCATTTCACATCGCTTTATTATGGGGGGCTCATTTGAGGGCAGGATACTGGCATGGAGGCTTCTGAAGAAAGATTAACAAAACAACCCAGGTAACAGACTTGGCAAAGGGCAGGAAAAAAAAAAATTGAATGTCAGTTTCAACCTGGCCTGCGCCAGTAGGAAAGGTCAGGATAGAAATCACAGCAGGGACAGGCTGAGATCACGCAGGGACATTCCCAAAAGCCAAGTCAGGGCACAGGGGCGAAGGGCTTACAGTGATACAGATCATGGCCAAAAGCTAGAAATGCCTCTGTATCAGTGCAAGGAGCAGCAATGAATGAACTAGGACGTCTGGCAACAGGCTAGGAGCTGAGAATTACAAAGCTTCAGGGTGGAATGACCAGAAAGCGTTTACCCCACGGCTCCCGTCCCGGCTCTGACCCCGCAGAGCGTTTACCACGCGTCCCCCTCCCCGGCTCCGACGCCGCAGAGCGTTTACCCCGCGTCCCCCTCCCCGGCTCCGACCCCGCAGAGCGTTTACCCCGTGTCCCCCTCCCCGGCTCTGAACCCGCAGAGCCTTGCCTATGTCCCCATTCCCCCCTTCTTAGCAGGCCCAAATATACCTGCCACACAGACACAATTCCACCCCTTACAACTTAGGGTCATGTTCTGTCTGGGGTCTGTGTCCCACCTCTTCTGTACCCCACGGGAGGGGTAAGGAGTGAGGTTGTGCTGCGGGCAGGGACGGGCATTTCTTTGGTCTTTTAGTGTTTTGTACCTTCCTCCCAATCGCCCTTTGCCCCTCTCGACTGATTGCTTGACCTTGCCTTGAGACAGGGGTTGAGGCAATCTTAAAATGTGTCCATATATCACACTCCCACCGTGCCCTGTAACACTTCCACTGCTCTGATCTGTTCCCACTGTACTAACAAACCCAGCTGACTAGGCAGAAGCAACATACAGTCTACACATATCAGTGTAAGATCTAAGAGTATCAAAAGGCAAACCCAAAATTCTATCTCAGGCTGACAAACAAGCCCATACAGGAACAGCGAGCGCTAAGCGCCTGCAGGATGGGGCCACGACCACACCCCTCCCGGGCTGAGAAAGTCTGAGCCAGTGACCGTGGCCATCAGGGAGAAGTACAGTATCGGCTCCAGCCCACAGCCCGGCTTGTCAAGTTTGGTTAATGGAGCAGTCAATCCCTTAATCCCTCGTATTTACCTCCTTCATTGTTATGAGGCTGATCATCAGATCTCTGCCACTCAGAAAATAAAGTGGCAGCTTTTCACGCCGCGGAGAGCGTTACCGAAAAGCATTAACTGCTCAAAACCCACTCCCTGCCTCGCCGCGCCAACCGCCGCTGCAGTGTACTCTGCGCTGGCACCCCACGCCAGCTCGGAGCAGCTCCCGAAACCACCGTGCACACACGCTCGTGCACACATGCATTTACACGTGCACACCCTTGCTCTCACAGATGCACGCATGCGTAAGCAGGGTCTGAATGAACTCTCCCCTGACAGCTAGCTAGGGACGGGGAGAGACTTCAGGACCAGACTGTATTTACATGAACACACCCACTCTCCTTAGGTACCCAGCTGGCGGAAGCTGTGTTGCCCACCGTGATCAGCTCTGGCTGGTGCTGGGTTACAAATCACTTTAGTGTTGAATACAGGGGGAGTGAAATGTTGTTATCCACATTGTTATCTTTATGAATAAAGGGGCGCAGAACCGTGCTTAACTTGTCCTGACTGAGGGGGGTCACCCTCAGCTAAAAGACACTTGCTAAGCCAGGGGCTCAAATGTCAGACTCTGGGGTCAGATGTCCCTGCCAGGAGATGTTAACTCTCCCTAGGGGTCCCTGGGCTCCTTTAACCTGTCCCTCCCCCCTGTTCAAAGATAGAGCTAAGAAGGCTCCATTACGAGTCTTTTGTTACGAGCTGACAGTCACTAAGAGCTGGATGGACCCTCAAGAGACTGACCTGCAGAGGTCACAGCGGAAAGGCAGGTGGCCAGCGGAGTGTAATGAGCGGCTGACGGAGAGGAGCCGCGACTGGTGGGGTGGCTGGTGGTGATGGAGGACCAAGCAAGGTGCCTTCTTCCCCGGGTGAGAGGTGAACTCACACCGATGCACCTCTGAGACACCCAGGGGTGGGGTGTAATTTTCCCAGGTTACTGGGTGGGGGCTCGAGCCGGTTCTGGGCTGTATTGTTGAAAAGGAACCCCTAGATATTGAACCTGGTCCTGGTCGCTGCCGGCTCCACCTCGCAGAAGGCTTACATGTGTGCCCGCGCACACAGCAGGAACACAGCTCTCTCTCTCTGTCCTAGCTGTGGGAAGGTGACTGGGTTTAAAAGGGTAAGGTCTGCCTCCCGCATGAGCAAGGCACTGTTGTGTTGGTCACCGTGCTTAAGAGACTGCTGTGTGCGGTGTTTTTGTCCCTGTAGGGCCCCTCTCAACACCCGCTGTTAAAGTCACTTTCTCTAACGTTCCTCCTCTTTGAGGAAATGATCAGTGGTGGGGGGGGGGGGGGGGGGGGGGGGGGGGGGGGGGCTGAGAGCCATTGAACCAAACTATAGAATAGAAACCACTCCAGCCAGCGGGTGCAGCAGCCCCCCCAGCACGCCGAATTCCAGCACCCGTGTGAGCAGCTGGCCAGAGACCTGGCGAGATCACTGCTCTGGTAGGCGGATTCCTTTGGGCTGTAAAGTGCCAGCGCGATGGCACAGCCTGTCCTTTCATGGGCAGGCGTATAGGCAATTAAACAATGGTAAGAGTTTCCCTGAAGTACAGGCTTGGGGAGTGCGAGTACCCGGCCTGTGTTCCTTGCGGGAGTCTGACACATCTGGTCAATTGGGACCCTATGCAGAGGCAGGCTGTCTCTGGGAGCGGTGACCCCCTGCCTCAGAATGGCGGGGCTCTGACAGTGTGGGGTGGCTGTGGCAGAGATGGGGTCCCACAGGCTCCAGCTGTCTGGGGGATGTTGGATTAGGGGGGTTAGTGCCCCCTTTTGACCTGGGGGAGATGGCACCACTGGTTCCGTGGCTCCTGAGGCAACGGCCTCTTAGCCGGAGCCTGCCTGCGACATGGCAGCTGAGCTGCTGAGGGTGGGGGCATGGAGACTTCGCAGGACGTAGTTTTGCCCCCTCGGCCCCAGCAGCCCCCTCTCTGGTCTCTCTAAGGTTCCCCCCGAGGGTGGTAATAATGGAGTCTGAGGGGGGCGGGTGATGATGAACTCACAGCTTCTTTGGGTCCTGAACTACCCCGCGCAGGGATACGCCCCGGACGCTAACGGTAGGTATGTGGATGAGACTAAGAGATACACAGTAGAGGTGGCAGATTGGTTTCCTGACCTCAGTCTGTTTTTGTTGTGTGCTGAGGACACGATGAGACGTGTCTTCGTCTGAGTTTGACAAACAGAAGCAGTACGGATTGAAAAAACTGATGACCAAAGAGTGTGTCTCTTTGACCAATGGAAATGCTGGGGCTTCATGGATATAGGGAATTGGGTGAGGTTCCGGGGAGTGGTTCTGGGTCTGTCTTATTCTTATTTTTTTTTTTATTAATACTGGTCTGATGGATTCCTGTGTGAATAGCTCTCTGAATGTGAATGGGTGCTGGGATGTCTGGATCTTTTTGAGTACCTGTCCCAGAAAAAGGTGGATGTTTCATTTTTGCACAAGACGCACACAGATGCTGGCAACCAACCGATCTGGAGAAGGGAGGATTTTTGGAGTCATGGCTCCCCTGCAAACATAGGAGCTGCCGTTCGCTTTGTGGACAGGGTGAAGCCCGATTCGGTGGTTGTACAGGAAGTAGTCACTGGATGTTTATTGATGGTTCAAGGTACTTTTGAACCACAACATCTTTTCTGGACTAATGTCTATGCTCCTACTCTAGGGAAAGACAGGGTGTGTTTTTTTCAGACCTTGGGTGCTCTTTTGACAAACTGACAAGCAATGTTTTAATTTTGGGGGACGATTTTAATTGTACTCTTAGTGGACGTGGTTCCAAAGGGTTCCTAGGCAAACTCTCATTGTCTGCTCAAGGACCTGCAACTCTTCTACAGGCTTCTGACCTGACCAAGGTGTGGTGACATCATTCGTCTTGTTTGCTTTCTGGTTGTATTGTCCCTACTGGGATTTCAGACCACGGTTTGCTCTTATCTGTGTTGTCTCTTCCTTCTATGCAAGACCATCATCCCTACTGGCATTTTAACACTCGCCTTTTAGAAGATTTTCACTTTCGGAACTCGTTCAATTATTTTTGGTGAGCGTGGGTTGCATCAAAGGATGTTTTTCCCCTCCTTGAGGCAATGGTGGGAACTGGGTAAAGTGAATATACATGTTTTTGTCAGCAATGCACAGAGCAGACAACCTGGGCCTTTGCTGGAGGATGGAGGAGTTAGAGTTGGGGACTGTGGTACCTGAAAAAGCTTTGGCTGACAGCAATAATGCTGGGTTGCAGGAGAGCTAGAAATACACAATACAGCTCTTGCAGAACCTGTTCGCTAGCAAAGGGTGCACTGGTTAGGGCCCGATTTCAAGACCTCTCTCTAATGGACGCACCTACTCTGTTTTTCTTTGGCCTGGGAAAGAAACATGCGGAGGAGACGATGACTGGCCACTTCAAGGTGTTGTCGGGTCAAGTGCTTTCAGATGCTGTGGGAATTAGGAAATTTGCTGTGATTTTTTTCTTAGACCTGTGTGCTGCAGAGCCTGTGTGACCATGTGAGACTTGGCAGCTCCTTGAGGATCTTCCCAGGATCGTAATGTTGGATGTGGACAGAGTTGAACAGGACCTGACACTCTCAGAATTGACTACTACCCTCAATGGCTTTGCTCCATGGAAGGCATCTGGTATTGATGGTTTGGCTGTTGAGTTTTATGAAGCCTTTTGGACCCTTCTTGGGCACGGCTTGCTCCAGGTTCTCCAGGAGAGCATCAGAGAGAAGATAGCGTCGCTCATTTGTCATCAAGCAGCTCTTACCTTGTGGCCTAAGAAAGGGGACCTTGGGAAGATGAAGAACTGGAGACCTGTGTCCCTGCTTTGCTCTGACTATAAACTTTTCCAAAGGCCTTGGCAAATAGCCTGAAAACTGTGATTGGTTTGGTCATCTGAGTCCCTAGCAGGTCCATTTTTGATCCCCCTTTCCTGTTGCGGGATGTAATTTTGACCTCAAAAATGTCTGTTTTGCACCCACTGTGCTTTTGCTTTGGGGTTTGTCTCCTTTGTATTCAATTAACGTATAATGCCACTTTTCAGTTACAGGCTTTGCAGCAGTTCTTCTTTGTGCATGGATCTGTTCCTTGGAAGCAACGGACCTTTGCTTTTCTTTGGCGGGAGGGGAGTTGGTATTTGACTGGGAACTTTTTTTGTTGGATCTTGGGCGCCTCCTTATTGAGGTGTTACCTGTTTTCTAATCAAAGTCTTTTTAAGGCTTAGAGATTTTTCAAACTAAGGCCGCAGAGTTGGTGGCTGGAGATCCCAGGGCTGGTGGGTGCACCCCTTGTTTATAACCCTGCTATGAGGATTCCTAGTCTTGTTTCTAGGAGCCTTGTCTCTTCTCTCATTGTAGTAGGTGGAACAAATCTGGTTCATTTAATTGATTTTACTTAGTTTACGTAGGTCGCAGTGGATTTCTTTTCTGAAGAGTTTGGTTTTCATTCTGTTCGCTGGCTTACTCTGTTTTTATCAGAGATGTAATCCGCCCTTCCTAGGGCAGTACTGTCCATATGGCCAGCCACCTCCTTGCGTGAGCCATTCCTGAACATACGAATGTTTCTACTTTCTGGCCTGTCGCTCCTGCATGGACAAACCTGGCAGCTTGCTTCAATGGGTCTTCTGAATTTACTTTTAATAGCTTAGGTCAGACTTTCTTTTTGATCCCAGGGACCGGCTTGGTGCCTTCCTAAGCTGGCTCAGGTCAGAAGTCATTGTATCTGCCTGCGGTGCAGATTCGTTATTTTCACACATGCGTTGATTACCCCAATACGGTATGGAGAAGACAGCATCTGGTGACGGACTCCAACCACCCAGCCAGCCAAACTCGATATAAGCCTCAGCTTACAAAGAGGTTGGGTGATCTCCAGTGGAGAATTCCTCACGGGGCTATTGCCGTGAACACGTTTGTGCATTTTTTTACTCCACACGCATTCGTGTCGTGTCCTTTTTGTGACCGGAGGAGTTTTTCATACGTTTCTTACTTGTTCCAGGTTACAGCCGCTATTTCTTTTACTTCAGGGTATTTTTCGGTTCTTGTCCTTTGATTTTAATCCTGCTGTTTTTATTTTTCCTGTTCAGTACTGGTTCACAAATAGAGCTGTGGGATGCCTTGCAAACTTTATTTGAGGTCAAGCAAAGTGGCCCATTTTAAAAAGTAGCCAATGTAAATTATTTGGTACCTGGGTTGCCGACGTTCTTTGTTTTTCTAGCTTTTTAGTGGTTTTGTGCCTTCATTTGGAAGTTAGATATTATACTCTTTTAAGTGATTTGGAGCCATGTATTCAGTAGTGGGCTATTGGAAATGCACTTTGTGCTATCAGGGATGGCCAACTGGTTTTGAATTTGTAATTTATGTTTTTTGCTGCTGTGTTTCCGTACTGATAGTTTAAACGTCAACGGTTGCGCTCACTCCCACACTTGCACGCCCTCCCCAGCAAACAGCCAGGGCCAAGCTGAGCGCTGACTGGGACTAAACCCAAGGACGCCGGAGCTTGTCTAAGGCCTCGGCCCGACTGGGTGTCTTTGCAGGTGGGGATAAGCTGCACCAATGCACCCCAGTATCTACCCCAGTCATTAAAACCCCAGCGCAGACAAGGCCCAATCCCCACCTCTTGGCTCCACACTGGTCTGGCCGCCCTTTCCTGCCATTGCCCCCCACGGCCCCCAGTGATTTACACCAGACACATGGAGAGCCGGGGCCAAGCCACGCCATCCTCCGCAAGGAAGAAGCTGAGGGGGAGCGGAAGAGTTAGGCCCCTCGGAGAATCCCAGGCAACACGAACAACAGACAGAGCTTTCCCTGTCGGAAAGCTGCACAGAGCTAACAAGGATCAGCCAGCGCACTCCTGGGGGCACTGCATCCCCACACCACACCCAGTGCTCACCACAGCCACTGCAAGGGGAGCCGCACACATCTCACAGGCCTGGGCGGGCCGGGACTCCGGCACTTCCACCCTCTGCACCTCGGTGCTGCAGCAGGGACCGTCTCTAATGGGACTGACGCAGGACTGGTGTGTTCCACCCCTCTCCCCCACCCTGCATCTGCTTTGTCCAGCTGGACCGGCCTGGGGCAGAGACCGTCCCTGTGTCTGTGCGATGCTGGCACGATGCAGCCCGAGCTCGGCTGGTCCCTAGGCACTACGGTGATTAACGTGACGAAGGAGGATGCCGCTCCACGCAATTCCATCTGACCCGAACCGAGAGGCAACGGAGCCGCACCGAGGAAGGATTTGGCCCACAGGCTCACCATGGGAGAGGACCAGCCCATCAGGGACTGGCAACGCAAGGAGCTTGCACGTCTCGGGCAGTGGGCGACAGAAGAAGTTGTGAATCAAGCACACATCGGTGACTGACTCCTCTCTCAATTGCTCTGTCTACAGATTAATGCCGCCTAATTCTCCAGCAAACCCAGCTGCCACGTCGGCCTTCAGAGAGTTTGGGGAGCATTTAACGCGCATGGTAAACATCTCCTGGAGCCAGGGAGCCAGCAGCCGTTCTGCTCTCTGGCTGCGAGCACCACGGTGCTGTTTGTTTTAGAAATCTGCCCTTCGCCCTTGATGAGCCGACGCTGGCCAAGGTTTGTTTTGCTAAGGCAGTCGATGGCGGGGTATTGATTGGAGCTGCTGAGTCTGAAAAAGCCTCCTCGGCAACTCCCTGCTGGGAGAGGTTTCATGTGTATTGCTGCATTCAGGCAAAATCTGCAAAAGCACCTAAGGGATTTAGGAGCCTCTGTCCTATTTGCAAAAGCAGCTCGGGCACCGAGCAGCCTGCAGTCGACGGGTGGCTTTAGAAAAGTCTAGCCTTTGTCGCTATCACTGCAAAGCAAGGGAAGGCCAAGACACCAAGGGCTAACGCCGAGGCGCCCAGCTGCCCAGGGACTCCTCGGCCCCAGTTAGGTGTTAGCTTCCCTATACAACACAGGGGGAGAGATTGGCGCCTTGGAATGGGCCTGCCTAAGCCAGTCCGTGGGAAATGCTGGGCCAGTGGGTGGCCCCCATCTCCATTCCGGATTCTCAGCTGTGAACCATCCCATGGAGGTCAGCCCTGATTTGCCAAACAGGGAGAGACACTCCCCCGCCCCCGAACTCCATCTAGCTACGCTCACCAACAACCACCCAGGGGCCAGCCCGAGGGAAGTCTGGCTCTGCGGCTAAGGCCCAAGACAGCATCTGATGTGGCTTCAGTTCCTGGCTCCGCCCCCGGTGACCTTAGCACACTGACCAGCACTTTCAAATGAATTTCAGGGAGATTTGTGCTGGTCCTTAATTTGCTAATAACATTTAAAAAGAGGGGGCTGCAGAGTGCCCTTTAAAGTGGGAGAGGGGCATAGATTCCCCTACCCCCCCCCCCCCGCCTGACCCTCCTCTTCCCCCTCAACAGCACCCTGCCCCATGAGCCCCTCCACCCATCCCCTCCAAATCAGAGCGAATGGAAGTGTCACTCCAGTTTGGCCCAGCCAAAAAAGTACCACTATTTTTACGCGGGAGACAACATTATTAACTTGGGAGTCGAGAGACTTCTGGTATAAATGGGAGTCTCCCTGACACACCGGGAGACCTGGCCTGTCTGTACCTTCGGCCAGTCACTTAATCTCTCTCTGAGCCTTGGTGCCCCAACCGTACGATGGGAATAATAACACTTCCCTTCTGCTAGCCTTCACCTGCCTTTGCTATTCAGACTGTGGTTGTTGCAGCACGGCCTGTCTCTTGCAATGCGGCCCCCAGACTCCTACTGGAATAGAACTAATAAAAAGGCCACATCCTGATCTGTTCCATTGGTGGGAATCTGGAGTCACTCTGGATTTACAAGGTTGTAAACGAGAGCTGAATCTGGATTCCACAAACATCCACAAAATGTTATTTAAACTGATTTGCTCCATACGGACGCTCCCTAGAGAATTAAACTAATTAATGGCTCCTTCGGTTCAGCAAATTCGTATGCCAGAAGTGCCTGGTCTTCTGCAACATCTGCAGCCCGACACCAGATTTCACGGGCTGTACCCTCAGCTGGCGCAAATCAGCAAATATTTGCATCGGCCGAGGATCTGGCCCCATAAATGGGACAGCAGCGGGTGTTTCCCACACATGGCTTCCAGGCACCCAGCCCCACCACCCACCCCGACGGCTCATAACCTCCAGCCATCTCTGAAGGGCGATAACATATATTCCCTGGACAACAGCTGCACCCATCTGGAGTGAAAGTTGTCTGTGAAGCAATTACTTGAGCTGACATAATGATAAAACCCCTCGATAAATTCATCAGAAGGACTGTTGGGAGAGAAAGATGCAGTATGCGTGGGGAAGGAGTTACTTTATTATCAATCTCGTCCTAGCAGTTGCTTGGGACTGATTTAAAGCCTTGGTCGGGAGAGGCTCCTTTTTTCTTTTCGGTTTTCCATTACGCACTGGAGAGGAGAATTTGGACACGGGACAAAATCTCAGGCTGGGCTAAATGAACGGGCAAAGCAAGCACAGGCCCTCCGAGTCATCAGCCGAACGGCTTTACGAGCTCACCAGATCACACCCAGCATTTCCTCCCTGCTTGGTCATTTAACTCACTGCACACGGTGAACTGCCTGCTCCGGGCAACCCATCAAACATGTGTCTTCCCAGCAGCGTGCTTGCTCAGTGTCGTGCTGGGACATTGCAGGGGACAATCCAGACCAGGGGTAGGCAACCTGTGTGCCGAGCTGATTTTCAGTGGCACTCACACTGCCTAGCTTACATCACCACCGGTCCCGGGGGGCCTCTGCATTTTAATTTAATTTTAAATGAAGCTTCTTAAACATTTTAAAAACCTTAGTTACTGCTACGTCTGGGTGTGCGGCAACCTGCCAGCCACCTCTTGGTTATGGCTTCAGGGTGACCCCAACACACACTCAGTCCCAGATTTCCCCCCCCAGAAACGTATGTCCTGTACTGCACTGCCCAGCCCACTCCTGGAGGGTACTAATATATTAAGTCTGTTATTCCTTTAAGGGCATGATATGCACACAACTTGTTACCCCAAATGCAGTTACCCGGCCACTTCCACTTAAACACACTGGATTAGATAAAACAGCAAAATAGATTTAACAACTACAAAGAGAGAGATTTTGAGTGAGTGCAGGTAATGAGGCAACAAAGTCAGAAATGGTTACAAGAAAAATAAAGATAAATCGCTTCCTGATGTCTCCAGCTGATGAGTTCTCAAACCTAGATCCTGATCACCTGCGCTCAAAGCCAGGTTAAAGCAATCTGAGGCCCTAGGACATATCAACATAGGGTCCCTTTCATGGCTCTGCCCCATGGCCCTCCCCCATTTCCTCTCTCAACGATGCGTGGTGCAGTTCACACCTTGCACACCTACTGTCTCAGGCTCTCTGCAAACTCAGGCAGCATCGCTACATCAGTTACATTCAAGTCACGTTTTCAAGATTTTCTTTGCAACCATGAAGATTGGAAACTCGCTTTTTTTTTTTAAGTGAAAGCTGAGAGATCAGCGCATGACTCCAGTCACTGGTGCTTTAGGATGATTCTCTAGTGCTTATACTTTAATCTGGCCTTGCCTGTAGTCATTAGAGATCTCAAGGCATTTTCCACCTGCTGACCACCATATGCTGGCTGAATTCCAATGAGGGAAATTACATTCTCCCCGAAGAAGCTTGCCCTTGGGGACTAGGAAAATGACGATGTTGTTGTGATACACTGAACATTTAGATATAGTGCAAAGAGTCCTGCATCGTCATGGCAGCTCCATAACGCACAGAGACATTCCTGAGTCTGGAGCCCCGGCATTTTGCGGGTCCTGAGAGGGCTGGCGTCCCTGCCCGCTGGTCTCGTGGCACTGCACTCCCAACCTGAACAGCTGTATTCGTTATTCGGTCTCGGCTGCTGTTCCACCAAGCCTGCGTGCCAGTGTTTTATAGTCCGTCCTTCGTGTTTTATAGAATAGATTCTCTTTATGTTGGCAAATGGATTTGATGTGGCAGAGCCAGACAGCAAATAAAACGCTGCCTGATGGATTGACATCAGCAGCGTCCCGCCGGTGACTGGAGCGGCTTGTCAGCAGCCGGGTTTGGAGAAAAAAACAGCAACCCATAGACTTAGAAGAGTGCTACCACAGACCCGTGTGCCCCCTCTGCTACACAGGGAGCCCCCAAAGGTAAACACCGCGGACAAGTGCCATGGGGCAAAGAGATGGATTCTGACTCCCCCCGTGCTGCAGAACTCTGTCGAGCTTCTGAAGCCTTCTAACTCCAGCAGCCGACGTGAACGCTGCTATCGGACAGGGGCAGTTACTCTGGCCCCTCCAGATCAGATCACTCGAGTCATCCTTGCTCACGCCTTCCTCCCACTGAGAACCATGGAACTACCGGAGCAAAGATTACAGGCACCTGCATGCTGTGGCAATGAGACTGAAAGAGAGATTGCCACAAGAAAGCAGGAGATGGAGAAGGAATGGGGGGGGGGGGTGGTATCACAGGACTGGAAGGGACCTCCTGGGCCACTGAGGTCAGTCCTCTGCTATCTCGCAACCCAGTCATAGAATCTGTTCAGAAACTCATCAAACTCCATCTTAACCCCAGTTGGGTTATTCATTCCCACTGCTCCTATGGAGACGCTGTTCCAGACCTTCCCTCCTCTGATGGTTAGAAACCTCCTTCTCATTCCCACCCTCCTGGCCAGTTCATCCCTGTTTGTTCTTGATTTACACACCCTACTGCTCTGTGCCTAACGGTGATGCCAAGAGACCAGCCTGGGAGATGAAGAAGGAATTCCAGCATTGCTATTCTACCCAGCTCCAGCGTTACCTCGGCCTGCCTTAGGCTGTTCCTAAACCCGGGTGCCAGCCGACGCCAGCCCGTGCGTTATCTTATTAGTCACTGGCTGGTGAGGTTATAGAATATAATTATTCTAAGACCAGAACCTCCGCTGGCATAAATTCACCTCAGCAGAGCTTCGGTGGGTTACAGCAGCTGAGGATCTGGCCCCGAGATCCTTGCCAACTGCTGTAACTTTTGCAATAGATGGTAAAAAACGTTATAATCAGAGGAACAGAACCCCCCAGCCTCTCCTGTGGTAGTTAAGGCTTGGCCTGACCTGCGTAATTAACACCTGGTGGGAAGCCTCATTTCTTGGCGGATAGAATTAGGGAGGTAAACAGATCATTAGGCTGAAAACAGAGCGTTTGTTCTAAGTAAGATAAGTAAATAGGTCAGGAGGCTAAAAAGACAGAATGTCTGAGCCAGCTAAGATAAGAGGGAAAACACCCAGGGAACCATACACTAACAAAGGACAAGATAAATCTGGAATGTAAAGATCACGTTCTACCCGAACAGCATATGGACAGAACATGCCGGACAGGGATTGGTTCCTGAAAAGTAACCAGGCCAATCCAAAAATGTGTGCTGCAGTGCACCGTACATGGAACGTAATGTGTATAAAGGACGAGGTTTTCCGTGTCGCTTTGGATGTGTGATACGCCCTGTACCCACCTCCTATGCTTCAGTCTGACCAGCTCAGCATAGCTTCGCTGTGTGCCAAAGAAAGGAACCTGAGGGATGAAATCTGGAGTCAAACTGAGCTTTTTTAGATCCCAGAGAACCGGGTGAAGTTTCCTCCCCGAACTGGACAAGGGGATCTGGATAAGCTGAGTGGAAAAGGTCTGGGAGGGAATCCCAACAGCTGTAAACAACAATCCTCTATTGGCCCTGGGCAGATGGTCTAACCGTCTAGCAGGCCTTTCCCTTCGCGAATTTCTCTGGCTCCGGGGCGGAACTGCCTCCGCGCATTGCCCGCTCAGCCCCAGTGCAGCAGGACCTGAGCCCTTTCCTGAAAGACTGCAGTGGGGTGTTCTCTCCAGCCCGTCCCACCAGCTATCCCCAGGGAAATAGCAAAGGGATGCCATGTAGGGTATGTCCGGGGTGCAGGCGGAGGGGTTGAGCGCAGCATGTGTGGACGTACTAGTACAAGTACCCTTCATTGCTACACAGTAAAGCCACGGCAGCATGGGCTGTCTACCTGCCTGGGACCTTTGGTACCCGCTCAGGCAGCTAGCCAGTGGCGCTGCCGCTTCACCGCTCTAGATACACTCAGGAGCTAGATCAAAGCTAGCACGGGCCTGGCGACACGTCCTGCAATCACCCAGCCCACACATACCCCCGAGTCCCGCCGACAGACCAAAAAGAGAAGCAGCACTGGACAGGGACATCAGAGCTCGGGCAGCCTGCTTGGGAGAAGCAAACGGCAGCTTTACGTGAACAATGTGAAGTTATTCCTTGATTATCGACCACAAGGAAAAAAACTCGAGGGACAGATGAGCCATGAAACATACTGTGAAAAATACTTGTGAAAAATATGATGGACCAGGCCCAGAGCTGGCTCAATGCTTCCCCAGCCATGGCAGCTTTTTAAACAGTCGGACCAAGCAATATTTTATGTCCTAGAAGGTTGCCTCACTCAAGGGGCAGACAGCATCGCACTTCGTACCAGTGAGGCCACCAGCTTAGGACCCAGCCCTGTCGAGGGATTCCGCACTGGGCTATCGGGTTTGGTTTTGGTTTAGAAAAATCCCATGATCTCGCGCCGAAAGGGGAAGTCAAAGCCCCGCTCTCATTACACATGCCACACGCATTAATGACGGATTGGGGAGGTGGGAGAGGGGCTGCCTAGCCATCCATCACCCGTTCCCAGTACACGTGGGCCAGGGGGCTGCAGCCCCATCAGACATGGCACAGAGCAGAGAGGGGCTGTCCATGCACTGGGGGCTGATAGGAATGTGACGGGGCTATTAACAAAAATGAGAGATGCTGGCGTATGGAAGGAAACGGTGCGTGAAAGGAGAACTCAGGTAGGGCTGAGACATGACGGGCCCGATTCTGATCGCACGCTGATGCAAATCAGGAGAAACACTTCAACTCTCATTTATGCCAGGGTAAATCATCTGGTCCGCGGTGGGTGCTGAGAGGGAGGTGCTGATCGGCAGGGGGAAGGGTAGGTAGGTTCTGGCAAGGGGGTTCCTCCTTGCCCCCCCCCCATTCGCCTCCTCACCCCACTCGCCTCCCACGGTGGCCCCCAAAGCGTGGGGCTGGGGCGGTCTCCCCGATTCGCCGTAGCCTAGAGACAGCTCTGCAGGGGATGGTCTGATGGGACGTCCTACAATGGCACACAGCTGATCTGTGACTGCTACCAGCAAATATCTCCAATGTCCGGTGATGGGACACTAGATGGGGAGGCTCCGAGTTACTCCAGAGAATTCTTTCCCAGGTGTCTGGCTGGTGAGTCTCACCCACATGCTCTGAGTCTAACTAATCACCATATTTGGGGTCAGGAAGGAATTTTCCTCCGGGTCAGATTGGCAGAGACCCTTGGACTTTTTCGCCTTCCTCTGCAGCCTGGGGCACGGGTCACTTGCAGGTTTAAACTAGTGTAAGTGGTGGGTTCTCTGTACCTTAAAGTCTTTAAATCATGATGAGAGAACACCAGAGGTTCGGGGTCTATCACAGGAGTGGGTGGGGGAGGTTCTGAGGCCTGCGTTGTGCAGGAAGTCAGACGAGATGATCATGATGGTCCCTTCTGGCCTTAACGTCTGTGTATGCCAGTCAGCAGAAGATGCTAGAGGTGGTTCTAAGCGCTAGATAATAGGAATGATTGATATTGCGAGAAGCCCTGGTTATCAGCAACTGGCTGGATTCTAGAACAACGGTTCGACCCTTTGGGAAAACAATCAATCATGAATTAACCCTTTCTATGCTGAACCTTAACTCAACTTCTGATATTCGCCCACTTGTTTCCATGCCATTCACCGGACCACTCTGCCCCTTTGCGACCAGCCCGGCTAGTTACCGAGACCGCAGATACCCAGGGCCTGCCGCCGTCGCAGCGCTCAGCTCCCGGTGCGCTCAGGCTCCCGCACCCGCTTTCCCACCCCTGTGGGCCCAAATCGCGGCCTCGTTTCCAGTCTCCCGGCAGCTCAGTGTGTCCATTTTCAATAGAGCGTTTCACCTCCCAGCTACCGGCTGCGAAGCCAGTAAACGCAGGTACGTAGGAAACGGGGGACAAACCTTCTCCACTGGGAAGACACTTGCTGTGCTTGGGAGAGTCTCCCATGTGCCCCTCACGGCCTTCTCTCCACAAGGCAAGGAGGGTGGGTAGCTAACCCGGGGTGAACTGCTAGGGTAGACTGCCTGTGACCCTCCTGCCCCATCCCCTGAGCACGAGACCCCTTGGCGAAGGTGCCCACGCCCGGCAGCGGGGCCATTACCTGCCCCTGGTCGAGGGGACAGTGTTTCCGCTCCCAACGGACCAGAGTTCTGACACCGCTCGGCAGTGGGACCGTGCGCTGCAAAAAGTGACATACAAAATATGTATCTTGGGAGAAGCCCCTGCCCCCTGCCCGGCTCTGCCAGCTGAAGAGAGGGTCCGGCGAACATAACCCCGCACGGCGCCGTGTCTGGGAGCCCGCGCCTCCGTCCCACCCACGGCCTGCAGCTGAGTCTTCTGCAGCGAGGACACAAGCCTTGGCAGCACGGGCCTGTGGTCTGCTGAACAGCTGCTGCGCTGCAGAAGTGGCTACATTTCAAATGGCTGAGTGGGTTTATGGTACAGCGTATTGGCTAGACAGACAGACAGACCCATCAAATTAGATAGACAGACAACTCCCTCTGTCCGTCCGTCAGACCAGGCAGACTGCCCCAGCACACAGGCAGCGTTCAGGAGCTCAGGCACGACGGGAGGTAGAGTGGTCCTCACGTCTAGCAGCGGGGACCGAACGGGCCTGCCGGGAGCAGCTCCGGGAATTCAGTCCTGGCCGGAGCCTGTTCCTGCCACGTCCCAGTGTAACAGCTCTTCCATGGGACCCAAACCACACTTTTCACCAGGAAATCTCAAAGCACTTTACAAAGGAGGTCAGGGTGGGGAAACTGAGGCACAGAGCAGGCAAGTGACCCCAGCAGGCCCAGTCCAGGACTCTACCCTACCAGGCAACACTTTTGCTGTTGTCGCTGCCCCCATGCGAGGGGCTGCGCATTCCAGGTCGGCCCCACGTAAGGCAGCGCACCTGGAGCTCCGGGATCACGCACAGCCCCTACCGGCAGCAGCTGCAGCCCCGGCCTTGCAGGAACAGACCCTGTTCAGCCCAGCGACACCGGGGCTCTTAAGTGTTGCTGGCAACTCGACGTTGGGACTAGGAGCCCCCGGAGGCTGACGGCTGAACCTGGCAAAGCCGGCGAGGGGAGTCAGGTGCCCAGCCCCATTCCTTTTCATGAGATCCGGGCGTCCCTCAGGCAGCTTTGAAAACCGCCGCCTGAAAGCAATGGAAAGTGCGCCTGGAAATCCCCAAGGCAGCTTTGCAAATCTCAGCCTTCAATCCCTGCTTAAGCACTTAAAGATCAGCACTTGAAGCAATCCGTCTAATATGCTCCCAAGGATCCAATGCCGGCACGTCATGCTTAGCTTGTCCGCGCTCTGGGGCTGTGTTCGGCAAGCCCCGGTCCAGGATGGGAGTCCCACCACTAGCACCAGCCAAAGAAACGGCCTGATTTTCAGAGGCACCGAGCCCCTAAAACTCAACATCTGCTGTGCTCACTGCACAGGGACCCAGATCTTGTGCTGGGCACCCAAAAAATGTCAAGACACACCCACCGAACATAAAGCCAAGCGGGGGGATCCCAAGCAGGGGCGGGATGATCCGACAAATGAGGTGCAAATGGCTCTGCTCCCAGTTAACTGGCTGTTTTCTAACTTCACTTAATAGCCCTCACGCAAAATATAAAGCCCGACCTGATAGGACTCTGCGGCAGTAGCTGTGATCCCAGACACCTATTGATTTATTATTACTATGCAGACAAGGCGGCCGGCTGGCTCTGTTGTAACTAGCCTGGACCCAGAGTGGATTTAGCCAGTAGCAATCACCAAGATACTGGAGATTTAAGATCTAGGAGATTGATGCCCTGTGATGACTCTCCAAAGCAGGACATCTGCCCTTAACCAAGAGGCCCCCACAAGCCCATGGTTGTTTGGGAGATGCTCCATAGCACGCTGGCAATATGACCTCCCATGTAGCAGTGGGATTTCTCGAGGACAGGCAGGGCAGGTCACCACCTCCCAGTTCCAGTGGACGGCCTCGCGGTTCATGGGTATGCAGAAGAGACTTCCGCTGCGTCTCAGGGACATGGTGGGAACACTGGCACTGCCGGAGTCCTGTCTACACTAGGGTTCCCCCAGTGCTAGCACTGAGCTGGCAATAACATGGGTGGGAAAGGTTTCAATAGCTCCTTAGTGCAGCTGTAACCCCAACTGGCCAGCCCACATGAAAGGCCTGCCCTTCCTCCACTCCCCCCCAACGAGCCCCCCCCCCCCGCACCTCCCACCAGATCCCCCACGGTTCCCCACAGCCGAGGCCTTGTCTCTGGTCTCCCACTCCACCACCCTCCCTTCCCAGCCCTTTCTCCCCACCTCCCAACAACACTTGTCCCCCACCCCTCCCAGCCTCTTACCCAACCCTCGGCGCCCACACTTCTTACCCCATCTCATCCTGCCCCACTCCAAGCAGCACCAGGTGGGATCTCAGCTAATGCCCCATTCTGTGCAGCAGAACCCAGGCAAGCGAGGGTTAAAGGTGCTGTGCAAACAGCCAGACAAGGTGACTGGTCTCTCAGTAGATACAGCTTTTTCCAATTAGATTTCACAACTCGGGAGGGGGGCTCACCCTGGGACTCAAGCCCACCCCTCACAGACCTGATCTGGCCCCAGAGTGGGGCATTACTGAAAGTCACTCCAGCCCATAGCTGCTCGGGGAACATGGCTTTCTAGCATGGATCGAACGGAGCGAAGTGACCAGAAAGGGACCATCACCGCTGGCTCTCTCTGGCTAGCAGGGGCAGTAGAGGGCCAGGGCGACCTGACCACTCGGGGGCGGCTGCACTCGGCTCTTTAACGGTGTTTGAACAAGACGTTAAATTCCAATGCAGACACAGCGCAAAAGCATGTTCCGACGGTAGCATCTAGAGACTCCAATTGGAGACCCAGCCCCTCACGCGGGGCCCTGTGCACAACCTAGTACGAGCCAGCCCCTGTCCCAAGACGCTTACAACCTAAATACAAGCCAGAAGGGGGCCAGAGAGGGGACGTGACGGAGCCGAAGTCACCCAGAGGATCGTTCCTGGGAGCAGTTATTTCAGCAACTGTCTCAGTCCAGCAAAACTTCCTGTGCACGTAGGCCAGGGGGTCCGTGGCCGGGGAGACCAAGGTGGTCAGCAGGAATCCTAAAGCAAGACATGGTTTTCTCCTCCTCGGCACGGCAGCGCTCTACAGCCTCCGTCGGTGTCTTGCAGAGAGAACAGTGCAGCGGGAAGGACTTTGGCCGTGGGTCTGGTCTGAGAACGGGTTCTTGGAGGGCTGGGAACAGAGCGAGAGCCATGGAGCTCTCCAGCCCGCCTGTGCGGAGGAGGGAAGGAGTGGGGAGGTCAGGAGCACAGCGGCAAGCCAGGCGTTCCCAAGGAAATCCATCGCCCCAGAGAGACCCCGATCACACCATTAGCCCCAGTCGCGCCTTCGCAGAAGGCCAGTGCCCCGTGATCATTCCCCCTGGTTTCTTCTCTAATGAAGCCCGAGACGAGGACAGCGCTGCATATGGCAACCCCCACGAGCCAGGCTGGAGCCACCGGTGCGCGCCTGCATGCTGCTGACGGCCTGCTCCCTCCTCAGCCAAGGGACAGAGCAAAGCCATAGCGCACCGGAACAGCCAGCACGACCGCTCCACCTGCGGCGGTACCGCCCTATGGAGGGCCCCAGACAGGCGGCTGATTGTGACTTGACAATGTCCAAGTCAGGCCAGGGCACGGTGCAGCCGCTGTGCTGGCTGGTTCCTCTGTCTCTCTCCTTCCTGCCGCTGCCCCAATGCGGCGGCATTTGCTTGTGGGCCCTGTAAGCAGTAACAGCCGCCGTGGCAGCGTGGTGGAGGGTCTAACCGTGTGAGGGCTACGCCAACCTAACAGGAGAGCGGTCTGTACTCGGCACCTCCGAGCCCCATGCACCCAGCTCCTGTCTCAACTCTGGGGTTTGCTTTGCGGAATAGATGGGATCTAACCCATAGCCAAAGATCTTTAGTGTGGTTAATGCAACAGTCGCCTCGTGAGACCCCATTGGACAATACAGCTGTTACCCTGGCCAGCTTACAATACAAAGAGACAAGTCAGGAAAAGGGTGGAGGGAAAAGGACTTGCACAACATCAGAGTCAGGAAGAGAACCCAGGAGTCCTGAGCCACAGCCCATGGGACCATGCTACTTCTCAAAGATACGGCCTCTTTCACAGACCTAGATAAACACGGGCAGGGCCTGTTTGCTCCAACGGCTCTAACAGTGTCTGGGGACAACTGAGAGCTACCTGACTCCCCAAACACTGGTGCATCAATAATGAAACCGGCACCCGACTTAACCACCCCAGTTCTCTGGCTGCTGATGAAGGATCAAAGCAGAGAACCCAGCCAGAACATGGCAAAGGTTTGTTTGAAAAGCCAACATGCATCTTAAGCATCTTTTGGGCCTCTTCGCACCGAAACCCACCCTTCTGGAAAGAAGAGCTCCTTCCTCCCTCATCAGCTTTTTGAGAAATCTAGGAGAGAAGCCAGGAGAGCGGACATTCAATTTTCGAGAGGGGAAAGCCCGAGGAGAAAAGTGAAGACAGCTCTTTGCTGGCAATTTGCATATAGACACGATTGAAAGTATTTAAGGTTTTTTTGCTTTGTCTGCCGCTTCGGTCGGGCTGGGACAAATTTGAATTTAAATACACCGCAAGGCTTTGAAGGTGCCGGGTCCCCAAAATTAACTCCTTAGGACTCGCCCCCGCCACTAACGCAGATCTGAAGCCCGAAGCGCCCCGTCGCTTCAGAAAACAAACGGGCTTTTTGTCGCAGCTGTAAATGACTCCTTGTTCCTCCAAAGGCTAAAGGCGCTTACAGGAATATACGTACGGCGCTGATACAACCAGGCCCATTTGTGAAACTGAAAACACAACCCCCCCCCCCCCCCCACACACACACACACACACACCTCTGTCTGTTACACCCCTGTTGCTCCACTCCATCAGAGCCAGCGCGTTAGTTTCTGATTTATCCCCGGTGGAGACTGAGGATACAATCTGGCCCACGCAGCAGGAGGGTTGAAATCTGATTACACTCACAGACTATTGTGCACAGAACCCTCTGTCCACGCCCGCAGGCCCCGGGGTGGCGTCTCTGCATGTGCTGGTTGGAGATACCCAAACATGGCTGGGGTATAAGTGGCAGCAGAATACAGCTCCCACAGCTGCCGGCTGTGTCAGCGCGGCAGGAGGTTTGTCAGAGTCTCCGCTTGCCCTTTGCAATCTCTTGTAGGACAGAGAGATGCTTTCATATCACACTGCAGGCAGCGAAAACTCACTGGGAGCTTTAAACATAGACGTGGCTGCTGTGTGTCTTTCAATCCAACCAGCTATTTCTTACCTCCCCCAGTCCTATTTATAACCTCCCTCCCGGTCCTCGCACACACACACAAATTCTTGGGTCCGTGACTCATAGAAAACGCTCTCCGCGTCTCACTATCTGGCTTCAGATAAGGCCTGGGACAAACTGTTTCATCCCAGACAGCCCCAAACCCTCCCGCATCTGTCCCCATCATTAATCAAAGTCCTCTTTGTTTCTGCTCGGAGAGCAAATCGGCTCCAATCAAACCCCGCGGCCGGAGGAACCCGGAGAAGAAACAATTTTCATAACCTCCCTTCCCAAAAGATGGAGCCCGCCCTGATGGAATTTGTGGGACGAGCAGCCTTCTTAATAACGATTTCAATGGGAGCCAGGCACCTGAATACCTTAGTATCATAATCTGAGCCTCCCCTACCACACACAACCTTCCAAAATGGGGCGGAGAAGGGGTCAAACCATACTCAGCAGCTACGACCCTAAGAGCTTCTGGCAAAGGGGGCGCTGTTCCCAGCAGGTCTGACAAACTCATGACCCCCAACACACAGTTGTCAGAATAGCTCGCCAGACAGTATTGTGTAAGGTCTCACGTGAAAACGGGTGACATGCTGGTCATGAATACCCCTGGGGGATGTACGTACACAGTTACGTGTGGGTGCGGGAAATGCATTCTTAAAATATGTTATGGAAGCAGCTGCCACACATGCCTGCCCTAGACACGGGGGATGTGGATTTACCTGTCTGTACGGACTGTGCTACCAGGCGGATGAGAAAACAGCAGGGTTTAATCAAAAGCAAAGGACAATAAAAGCACATTTGCGCCGAAGGTGAACAAAGTGATCGAGCCAACCGGAAAAGCCAGTTGACAAGAGGATGAAGAAAGGCTGGGTGCCTGCACCCCGAAGAGCCAGCCGCCGGGGAGAGGAAATCTGTGGGGGTTTGCTTTTCAGAGCATACATTTCAAAGGTTTGCTGGGCTACAAAAGGGAAGAAAGGGGACTCCTTTATTACCCATCACTCAAGAGACAAGAGGGGCCAGCGCTCTTGGATTCTGTGAATGGTGAATCCCCAGCCACTTGGGTTGAGGATGCTGAGAACTGACTGTAGGTGAGACATTGCCTGAGACAAGCAGCATTATCTGTTACGTTTTAGACACTAAAAAGCGTGCTGTTTAATGATTGGTAACCATTTTCTGCTTCTACCGTCTCCGCTTAGCGTCATGTCAATCTCCGAGCTTTAGTAACAAACAATTTTAGTTTTACCAGAAAGTCATCTCAGCTTTCACTGGGCATCCTCGGTGAGATGTGTATTCCGTCTCCATGGAGACAGCAAACTTGGCATTTCTGGGGGCATCCCGAGACCGGGGCTGGATGCTGCAGAGGAATGTTCTCCCGGAGGCTCCGGGCACTGGGGTTCACTCAACAAGGCTAAGGCTCGCAGAGTCGCGAGGAGTTTGCTGGAGAGGTGGGCAGACTGGCGTGGCAGGGAGCCGACAAAGTTTAAGCGCCAGCAAAGCTCTCCCTCGCAGAGGGGTAACACGGTGGCTTACGGGTTTGGGTGCCCTGAGCAAGCGTCACAACCGCCCCCATCTCTTCCAGGCTTCACCCTTCCGCTTCCCCGGCCGCCGGCCGGCTGTAAGACTTTGCCCTCCTCTACGGCATCTCAGGCGTTCTATAGGCGCCGATGGCGCACACCCAAGAGAAAGACTTTATTAGCCACCGTCTACAGATGGGGAAACTGAGTCACGGTGAGGGGCTGGGCACCTGTCCAAGTGACAGAGCCAGGAGTAGCACCCAAATTTCCAGAGTCCCGGAGCTCTAATTACCACACCCTGCTGCTCCCTTTAAAAGGACACCGAAGCCAAAGTTCTCAGTCGGGTTCTCACACATGTTGGAGGGAGACAGTTCACAGGGTTAAAACACTGGGTGCTGGGTGCATCCACACAGAAGCCAAGGGGATGACAGTACAGCCTTTCTCGGTCCCCATGCTGGGCGAGCGGAGACTCTGGGAATGGAGCAACTGAGCCGGAGAGGCAATTCTGCCCCCAGAGGCTGTTGTGGACATTAAAGAGACGCAAGGGGGGGCGGAGAGAATGCCCCCCGAATGGAAGTTGCCTGGGCTCACACTGGCACTGGTGTAAGGGGCATGCCAGGGTGGGATGGGGGGCAGGCCCCCAGTGCGTAATGCTGTAGGATTCTGGGCTGCTCCAAGCTAAGCACGTCACCCCCCAGCATGGACGCTTCTAGCAACGTTGCTCTCGGCACCAGGGCAGACAGGGAGAGGGAGAGAGACGGGGCTGAAATGCCCACGCCCCGACAGAGCGGACGCGGTCTCTGTGGCTCACACTGGCCAGACCTGTCGCTGCGCCTGGCTTCGGGCGCTGTGATATTTAACATTGCAGGCAGGCTGCAAACGTCAGGGGCGGGTTTGGAACACCGCGCCCTCCCGTAGGCAGGCTGCGGGGTTGGATTGGGCCTGTGACTCTTCATTAGAATATTCCAAAGAATTAACAATTCCCCCCAAAAATAAGGGGGAGGGCACAGCTTTAGAGCGGGACAGTGCAGCGGGCGGAGCAGTCAGGGGTCCTGGTGGTTTCTTAGCTCTGTTAGCCCAGCACGGGCTCGGCAGCAAGGTTTCCTGGAGCTGACGGGGAGGAAGAAAATGCAGCTACCTCGCAGGGCTGGAGACCTGCCACTCGTACTTAGCACCAAGGCCCAGGGGTGAAAGGCAGGTGAAGAGGGCAAAGGTTCCCTCTGGCTATTTCAATATCACTGCCAGAGTCGGCCGGAGAGGAGAATGTCACAATGGGGCCTGCAAACGGAGTCTGGTTTGTATTATGGCAAACCACGCAGTACCTGTATGCCCTGAGCCAGGCACTGCAGAGACAGACAGCGAGCCCTAGCAAGGCAGTACGGCCCAGCGGATACGGCCCTGCACTGGGATTCCTGCATTCCATTGCTGGCTCTACCCCTGACCTGCTGCGAGACCTTGCTCCGTGCCTCAGTTTCCCCTTATCTGGTTAGACTGTGAGGTCTACGGGGCAGGGCCTGTCTCTCACAACGCAGCTGTGCAGTGCCCACCGTAGCCAGGCCCAGTAAGTGCTACTGCAATCATTCAAAGCCAGGGAGCAGAAGTGACTGGCTGGGAGGGCAGGGATGTCCCTTAGACATGTGTTAACTTTCCCTCTGTTACGGAGCGCGCCTGTTTTGCAATGCAGATTTCACTGCTCTGAGCCGGCAGCGGGGCAGACTGAGAATGAGGTTATTCAAGTCCCTGAACTGCAGACAGCAAGGAATGGCCCTGCCGCCCCCCCCCCCCCCCCGCCGGAGAAGTAACCCAGCCCTCTCCCTCCCTACACCACACCCCCCGCAGCTGCAGTGTGCCCACCTCGCCAGCAAGCCGAGCCCAACAGCCACACAGAGCTCTGCCCACTGCAACAGGGTCTGGGCAGGCATGAGGGAGGCGGTGGCATCCTAGTAGCACAAACTGCCCCCTGCCCAGAGAGTGCGCTCCAAGAGAGAGCTACCGAGCACTGAAGCCATGCAGAATCCCGCCGCTGGCTGGCTGCGGGGCAGGGCTCTCTCCTGCAGGGGGGCAGGGGTGGATCTGTCGCCCACTCCCATGCACTAAATTTCAACCTGGAGGGGGGGCTCTGGAGGGGGAGGGGCAGCACCTTTCAAGGCTCCGCTCCAGGCTTCTGAGCGGATTATATGGGGATGAGGTTTTCCAGCACCCGCAGTTGGAGCGCCCCTGCCGGGTTGCCCAGGTAGAAGGCAGCTGCTCTGTGTCATACGTTCCCAGCCTGGCAGGGCCCCTGGCACGCTGCCACTCGACCACGAGTTGTGTCTTGCGTTGGTTTTCATTGGGGCGGCATAGCGACCATCTGGCAGCAGCGCCTGCAAATGGCGAGCGATGGCTGTGACTGCCGCTCCCTGGGCTGGGGCAGCCGCTGTTCGGTGTCGCGGTGCCCGGCTGCGCCGGTCCCATGCCCAGCAACCAGCGCCCCGGCCCTGCCTTGCAAGGGAAGAAGCCATCCCCGCTGAAGGGGAGCCCACCTCCAGCCAGAACCCAGCCCCCCAGGCTGCGCAGACACAGGAGCCGCGCTCCATCCTGCACCATGCAAACCCGGGACGGGGAAATCCCCAGCTCTAGGGCCTCGTGCAGCTGCCCCATTACAGCATGAGGCTGGGTAAAGAGAGGTGAGAGCCCAGCCTTGATGCAGCAAGGCAATCTGTGCCTCCTTCTGGCTCGGTCTTGCTACGGAGCCTGTCGCCCTCCTGAGACGGCACTAATGAGACCATCAAGGTCTGGCGGCCAGGGTGAGTCAGCAGAACGGCTCTGCGTTGCCACACAGCTTCCGAACGCCATGGCAGGTCTGACCCCCTGGAAGGGGAGGTCAGGGAAAGCAAGACAGATCCGATGCTCAGCTCGTCTGACCAGCTATGAACCAGCAATTTGTGTGCATGTAAAAAGAGACCCAGCTTTTCGCAACAGCCCACAGCTTTTAACCCACGCCGAGGACGTTGCCTGAAAGGCAAAGAGGAGCTTTGCGTCTATCTCGCTGGAAAGTTTATTTGCCAGTAGCTGAGTATCAAAGCGATGGAGAAAACCCGATGCTTCCTTTCCACAACTACACATCTCATTTCAGCCACGCCAATACTATCCAACGGTCCTGGGGCATCCGAGCAGCTGCTCCGAGCTCCAAGCACAGGCAGGTAGAACCCACCTGCTGTGCTATTTATACACACACCTAGCAAACACCTGCTGGGATACCAAGTGCCCCTGGCACTCCCCATGTGGCTGAGTGTATCAGACGCGCCCGGTAGAACACACCTGCTGGGCTACCGAACGCTTTCAGGACCTCCCACTACGATGCATCTGCTGGAGCAGATCAAGCACCCCCAGGTAGAACGCACCTGCTGGGCTACGGAACAGGGTAGGTGCTCTGAGCTACAATCGCATCGGCTGGATGTTCCTGGCACATGCATTTAGGATGCACCTGCTGTGGTGCTAAACGCCGGTGGGCCCTGCAGCGACAGGGTTAATGACATCTGCATTATCGCCTCGGATCTCCCCACCCACCCCCCGAGCGGGAGGAGGGGTGTTGCAGTACAGTCTCCCCACACCGGCTGCGGCGGCTGGGGGAGATACCTGGTTTCCTTCCTCCTCCTCAGGATGAATCATGGGCGGCTGTGAAGAGGACTGTGCCTCCCGCACTGCCGAGCCGCCAGGAGGGGAGCGTCTCTGCATCCCTGTTAGGCACTGTGTATTCCCGAGTGTACTCCCGAGTGTATTCCCGAGTGTACCACCGAGACAGACCGGCGTGGGGCTGCTCCCCTCCACGTGGGGAGGAGTGAAGGGCTGCTCCAAAGGATTTCATGGGGGGGGGTCCCCTGTTCGCATCTCAGCTCCAAGTGCACCCCAGGCCCGAGGCAGATCGAAGTCCCCCTCTAGCAGGTTACAAGGCTGACAGGGCCTTTGGTGCGGGGCCTCTGATCCCAGCTTCCCCACTCTGCACAGCGGGAAAACGAGGGAACTAGAACCAAGCCAGCCTGTGTTTTTAAAATGCAGACCAGGCCCGGCGGCAGATCGCGCGACCGGTCACAGAAGGGCTCACTCGCGGGAGGGAGGAGCGCTTGCGCTAAAGGGCATCGGCTTGGCCTCTGGCTGCATTTGCTCTGCTGTCGCGGCACCCGCTGGAGCTCGGGCCATGGCTGGAGACTCAAGAGATCCAGGCTTAATTTCCTGCTCTGACAGTGACACCCCGTGTGACCAGCCCTTTGCGCTGACAGTGAGTGCCCTTCCCCACTGCTCGGAGAACCCCAGCTGTCATTTCTCTGGGCCTCAGTTTACTTCCCTCCCTCACAGGGGTGCTGACAGGATAATACACTGATGCCTGCGCGGGGATGTCTACACTGCAACAAAACAGCCCCGGCTGGCCCGTGTCAGCTGATGCGGGATCACAGGGCTCGGGTTGTGGGGCTATAAAATTGCAACGTCGACATTTGGACTTAGGCTGGACCCGGATTCTGGGACCCTTAGCGTCCCCTCGTCCGTCCCTCGCGGTCCCAGAGCCCAGGCTCCAGCCCGAGCGTCTGCACAGCAATTTTATAGCCCAGCAGCCCGAGCCCCAATCCACTGACACGGGCCAGCCGCAGTCGTTTTATTGCAGTGTAGATGTACTTAGAGGCCTAGATGCTATGGTGCTGAGGGCCAGCCGAGTACCTGAGCACGTAGGCCTAAATTCCTCAGGTCGGTGACTTCAGTGACGCAGTTACAAGTGAGGGCTCAGCTTCTGGTCTGTAGTGATTTATAACATTTATAACACTGTTGCTGGGGCCTATGGGAGATTTCCCATTGACCCCAATGGGATCAGGGTTTGGCTTCGGAAACAGAATTTCCCCATAAGAGGGAAAGTCTCTAACCTAGGAAAATATCCCATCTCCTTTCGCTCGCCAGTCCACATCCAAGCAGTCCGTGTTTGCTGCCAAAGTTTTAAAAAGTCAAATCACTGAACTGGTGGAAGTCACTGGCTGAAACATTAACCCGACTTTTCATAGCAGTGGCCTATTCTGCAGGGGCAGAGTGAATATTTTCTTCATTTCAGTCTATTCAGCTAGTTCAACGACTAATTTATTCAAAGTTAAGACACCAATTGAGAGCTGACAAAGCAAGAACGCTTGTTTTCCCTTTCCAATCGACGAATAAAAACAAGGTGTGAGAGGATGAGCTCTACTAGTTCTAAAATCTTGACGGGCACGGTGACCAGAAACAAGCTGATCAATTCATTAGCTGCTGATAATACTGCCTTTGGTTATTAAATCGGTTAGTTTTAAAGGCAAAACTTGTTTTGATAAAGTTACTTTTTTTTTTCTTATACATCCACCATATTTACGTCAGTTTTATTGAGCTAATAACTTTTTTTAAAATGCTGCTTGAGTGCCTTTTTAATTGAATTCCAATTTCCATCCAAATGCAGTTAGACACAAATCATGAGTAAAAGATTAATCATCATCTAGTAAACAAGGAATGTGTTGTTCACATTTTCTAACAAAATAAAAATGTAAGAATTAAGAATCTGAATAACTATATTTTAAGCTATATGACTACTAATATAAATGTGCACATACAGTGCCTCCTCCTTGTCAGCAAAAAGCAGTACCAAATTTCATGTAAAGGCTCTATTTAGCTGCAAATCAACATGCTCTAATGGTCACCAGCCTATGAAAAACAATTAAAAAGCTCAAATGCAAAGCATGATTAAAATCGATGATTTAAGGTTTCCTGCTTGCTGATTAAAATCAAAGCTCTACATTTCTTTGATTTGAATCAACCCGGCCTGGACTGAGAAGGCTGTCTGACCACCGGATCTACTGCTGGTGAAAAGCTCTCAAAGGGAAGACCCACAGGCACCAGAACCCAGGCAGACATCTTGATAGTGAGCATAGTTGATCCACAGGGCACGGTAGCTCCTGCCCTGAGAAAGGGAAAGGTACAGGGGTGCACTCAAAGATACCGGAGAAAGGGGTGCAGCTCGCTCCAGAACCGAGACATCAAGGTGCTAGGAAGGGCTAGCGCAAACTTATACACGAGGCCTGAGAAGAGAGAGTATCCACTGAATGCACGAAAGCAGTCGGGAACTTGTGCTCCACCCTACGATAAGCAGGTTATCCTGCGTTAGAATGTGAGAAGGATTTCTCTCCTCTTCTGATCTAGATTATTATTTGGGTTCCAGCAGCCCCCAGCAGAGATCCGTTGTGCCCGGCAAGGGACTAGGCAAAGGAAGGTGGATTATCCTCATTTCACAGAGGGGAAAACGAAGGCCCAGAGAGATGAAGTGACCTGCCCAAGGCCGCTCAGTGAACCCGTGGCAAAGCCAAGAACTTAACCCATGTCACTGGGTCACAGAGCAGGGCGTTCCACGAGCCCATCCCTCCTTTTGCCAGGAAAGTGGCTGGCACATACAGGGCCCAGCACGGCGAGCTCAAGCCAAGAGCAGATGGATTCTGAGAGGAAGCGAGAAATCTCCTTTAAGCAAATGCCACTGATAATTAGCCGCCGCATCTAGGGACTGGTCACAAACAAACACTGCGCGGCATTGGTTTTAAGGCACAGCTATTGTTAAGGGTTTCCCCCAGCAGAAGAATCTACTCCTTGCTACAGATTTGCACACAAGACACTTGCAAAGCATTTCTCTTCTCCGTAGATACTAGGGCACATCCCTTCTTGACTTTATTTCCTGGGAACCTAAGAGCTCAACATCCTGCCACATGCACTTTGTTCCAGCCCTTGGATTATTGATAGACAGCCTCACCTCCCCTCCCCCCCCCGCCACACACACACACACGCCCAATCACTGAAAATTGGGGGAATGGCTCAACACACACTCTCTCTCACTCTCTCCCCCCCAGGGAAGAACGGACCAGACCCTCAGCCAGCACTGTAAACTGGCCCTGATTTCAATGAAACCCCATTGATATCAACGAAGCTACATGGGGGGATCTGGCCCATTGACTCCAATGGAGCTATGAGGATTTACCCCAGACGAGGATCTGGCCCACCGCTGTTTAGAACGAGAAAGCAAAATGTGCTAACGTTCGCAGAAAAGTCCCCGGCCCAGGACTGAAACCCCAGCGCAGGGCCTGCCCTGGAGCAAGAAGAGCTAAGATCGGGGGCGGGAGAGGGGCACCGGTATTGCAGTGACACCCCCCCACTCCTCCCCGGCTGCATCCTGGCCCTCGCAGCTGACGGATGCTTTAAACAGTAACTCGCCACCAGGCCTTCTCTAGACTCATTATTTCAGCCTGTGTGAAAAACGCGAGACCAGCGCTGGCTCCAAATCGGCTTTATTTCTGTGCTCCTAATGGCAGGCCAGCGGCCGGGGGGGCCGAGGGGGAACGTCCAGTATATAAAGCGTGAAAGCGCCATGATTCAAAACGCCATTAAAGGGTTCACACCTCTGCAGGCATATGGATTGAATGATGAGACGCTTAGTGACAGTAGGCTTATGCAAGGCACATCTCATAAACCCCCTTCATGCTCCATATGCCCGAAGATCACCAGCTCTCACGGCAAGATTCAAAGGGGAACGCCGTATTTTTCCATGTTCTTTTAACTACTGGGTAAATGAAACTCTGCGCTTCCACTGAAGGCCAGGCACGTCTGCTGTTATTTATATAATACAGGTTCGGCACAAGCATCTAGTGCCGGATACCAAGAGCTTCCCAGCTAACGAGGCAAGAGAGAGCCATTCCCCTCAGCTGCCAAATGGGGAACTGACGCTCGGCACAGTTAAGGGGAAGATTTGCAGAAGCGCTTGGCCTTGGCCTAGCCACTTTAAGACACGCTGAAATCTTCCCAACTCCGGGGACTGAAAGGCCTCCCCCTCCAGCAATGCCCAGCATGGCTCCTCTGTGCCACCCGGCGCCAATACAGGCCTGCAGCAGGGGAACTCTCCCCCGGCCCCTCTGGGAGACCACAGTGGCACACAGGAGGAGGGTGGAATCCCACCCGTTGACTGCAGGAGTCACGTGAGGGAAGCTACGCGGGGGTGTGCAGGGTCGGGGCCGTCACTTACCCATCGAGGCCTGAGTCCAGGATTCTGTGCTTCCCCGGCGGGAGCTGACACGACGACAGCAGCAGCAGGGTCCTGCAATCAGACCAACGCACAGAGCCTCCTGCCCGCACAGACCCGATGGCGGGACCCGGCATACAGGCGGCCACTGCTGCTTTAGGCACCGATCTTGTTCCAGTCAAACCAGGGGCCGCACTCACTGCACACAAGGCCCCACGCGCTCCAGTCAGTAGCGAGCCGGTGCCAAAGCCAAAATCCTGCAGCCCTCCGGTGCAGCAGGTCAAGAAACTCCGCAGCAGCTGGATTGAAATGAAAAATTCCAGGGCTGTCCTGAACTACCCCTGGAAATGATTAGGGCAATCCGGGCCCAATCCCGGAGCGATTCATTCTGCTCCTTGAGTCCGTTCCTTTCACGCCATTCCCGCTCTGAAGGCGCCGCCGGTTTCTCGCTGCACCGGGAGGGAGAAGCGGAGCGGGGGTGATAGAAGCTGAAAGCTGACAAGGATTTGGGGCCACTGATTTATGGGGTTAATGATGCACGTCCGGATTGCTCAAGGGAGTTGGGGTTGCACAAGCAGCCCTGTGCCCACCGTTTAGACCGATACTGGGTTTTAGCCGCGCTAGCTGCATCCCTGCAGTGCACAGGAGTGCGGGGAACACAAGGCCCAAAGGTCGCTCTGCGTCATGCCCCTGGGTCCCAGCCTGGCAGACCTTATAGAAACCGCTGGGCTGGGTACTGCCCAGACACATCAAAAGAGACAGTCTCTGCCCCAGAGGGCTTACAGATTAAGGAGACAAGGCAGGCACAGGGTAGGATGGCAAAAAAGATGAAGCGACTTGCCCAAGGTCGCAGCTGGGAAAAGGCCCCCGCTGTCCGGAGTCCTATCCAGGTGTCCAGTCCCTAGAGCAGTGATGCTCAGAGCTACACGCAGGCCGATTTGGGGAACCGTAAAGCCCTCGATTGCAACGGGAGCATTAGTGTTTCTATCTTTTAACGAAGTGGATAAATCAACATTATTGATTTGATTTCCAAATGGAGCAGGGGCTGCAGGAGAACAGCGCTGCCCCCCACCCCCAACCGCCCCCATCACTCTCTCAATGTTCATTTTCCATCCCACCCAAACCATCACTCCCGTACACGGGGGCTGCGGTCCCCACCACCTGAACCCGGATCGCTCTGCTCTTGGCCCGGATCGGGGCACCTGCCCCGCTGGAATCCCGGGGGGAGGGAGGGGGAAGCACCACACCCTTTGTGCAAGGGGGAGCAGGATCGGGCCAGTGTGGGTCCCCCGTGGGCAGCCCCCGCGAGGGGGATCTCTTCCCGCCAAGCATGGCTGCTGCTGGGGCCTGCGGCAGGGGCACTATGGCGGGGTCAGTGCGCCCTGGCCAGAGCATAGAGCCGCCTCCCAGCCTGGTGGATCTGGTGCACCCCACTCCAACTGCCCGGCGTGCCTGCTCCGCCTCCCCCGTGCCAGCAGCGCTGGCGCCACCTCCCGGAGCTTCCCGGTGTCCAGCTCCCCACGCCCCACACTGCGCCCCGGCTGCACGGACGCCTCCCCCAGCACGGGGGAGCCTCTGCCTCTCCTGGGCCTCCTCCCCAGAGCCCCCCGGAAGACAAGGGGGCACTGACAGAAGCAGTGCCGGTGGGGGCACCGAAGGACTCACGGCCCAGGATGCGGGAGCTCAGCACGCAGCCGGCCTTGCGCAGGGGAGCGGGCGAGGTGGGGGCGCTGGAGCCTGTGGGCGAAGGGACTGCAGTCCCAGTGCAGAAAGGGGGCTCGGGGGCCAGCACGAGCCTCCAGCTGCATGCACCGGGACCGGTAACTCATATGGCAGGCCCAGAGGTGCCGGGGCTCTGAACCGCCAGGCCCAGAGGTGCCGGGGCTCTGAACCGCCAGGCCCAGAGGTGCCGGGGCTCTGAACCGCCCGGCCCAGAGGTGCCGGGGCTCGGAACCGCCCGGCCCAGAGGTGCCGGGGGTGTGAACCGCCAGGCCCAGAGGTGCCGGGGCTCGGAACCGCCAGGCCCAGAGGTGCCGGGGGTGTGAACCGCCAGGCCCAGAGGTGCCGGGGCGGGGAGGCAGCCAGCTCCAGCCCTGGCCTCCCGCCACTAACTTCTCTGGGCTTATTCCCGCATCCCAAACGAATCTCTGCCTTTCCTCCTGCCGTCAACAGGGGGTCAAAGGCCGCTGTAAACAACCCAGAGTCCTAGCATGGTGATTTGATCTACAGGAACTGAAATCAGGGCCCTGCACAGGCACACGGCGAGACACAGTCCCTGTCCCCCCTCCCCCTCGAGATCACAGCCCCATTACGCCAGGCGCTGCACAGACACACAGCGAGAGACAGTCCCTGTCACCCCTCGCCCCCGAAATCACAGCCCCATTACGCCAGGCTCTGCACAGACACACGGCGAGAGACAGTCCCTGTCCGCCCTCCCCCCCGAGATCACAGCCCCATTACGCCAGGCGCTGCACACACAGTGCAAGGACTGAAGAGGGATTGAACTCCCCTCCACCTCCGGGGCGGTCCCTGCAGGCGAGGGTCGAGGCAGACCAGCAGGACACTGACTTGGGGGGCGAATCGCGGCACTGCAGGGCGTCGTTCAGTCTCCAGCGCGAGTCCGCGGAGCCCCTTCACCGGCACTCGCTTCACTCGCTAACACCGAACAAGCCAGTTGTGGCAATTGCAGCTTCCTCTGGGGCCGCTGCCAGGACTCCACGCCCGCTGCAGGAACCGGAACCGGCTCCAGGCTCCCAGGGGAGATTCCCTGGGTCAGCACAGTGGAGAGCTCCGGCTGGCACAGCCTGGATCCTGGGCTCGATTCTCCACCAGCAGGCACAGCTCCGCTGACTCCAGCTGAGGGGCTGGCCCCACGCGCACCAGACGGGGAGCTGCACTGCCGAGTTCAGCTCCAGATCCACACGGTGACATCCGGCGGGGGGGGGGGCGAACCCGGGGTTTTGCTTCAGCCCATTACGATCTGCAGCCACAACGCCCGGCTCCGGAGCCACTCATGCAGACCCAGGCTTTTGTTACAGACGGCTCCCTCTCTAGGGGGCAGATCGGAGCCGGACTCGAACCCCCACCCCAGAGGGCCCAGCACCTGGGTGAAAGCAGAACCGTAGGGCTGGGAATCTTCCTGTGCTGGCTGCTTTAGAACAACCTCGTTAGTCAGTAATTACACGCGCTGGGGCCCTGTCCTCACCCCCTCACAAACGAGGGATGTCCCTCCTTCTAGGCCTGCATCCCTCGCAGCCCGGCTGCCCCCTCGTCAGCTCCATGGCACAGGCCTGAAAGCCGTCGCAGCTCTCGGGCCGGATCCCCGCCCCCCAGGATCCCGGTGTGAGTCAGGAGTAGTCACACTGAAGTCCATGGAGTTCCGCTGGTGTAAACTGGAGTGGGGAGCAGATGCCACCCTGCTGCCTGTTATTCCTGCCAAATCCACGGTGCCAAGCTCCCGGCTCCATCGTTCTCCGGCTCTCCTTCATTCTGCATGCAGGCGGTCGTGAGACAGGGCAGCCCCCTAACTCCTCTGCACTGAGCCCCGTTTTCCCCTACACGGGCAGCGCCAATAGCCCAGAGCAGGGAACCCCGACAACGCCACCTCCTGCCTACCTGTGAACTCTTCCTCAAGGATCTGGGTAGAGGATTTGGGGGGCCACTCCCAGATGATCAGCAGGTGCCTGCCCCATGCCTCTTCTCTGCCCCCCCGGCCCCAACAGCTCCCCCTGCCCCTGTGGAGCCTGCTTCCCCCAGCACCATACTCCTAGGGGGTGGGGTGTCCTGCCGCAGGGAGGGGGTTAATACAGTCCCAGCCTGTAGCCTGCTCCACTCAGTGATGCTGGGATGGTGCCCAGCTGGCTTCCCTACCCCACCCCCGGGGGCCCAGGGCAGTGACATGACACCTGGGCAGCACTGCCCGTCCCAGGGCCTGGGCTCCCCACGGCGTGCAGATGCAGAGCGGGGAGACAGGTGTCTCTAGTCCCCACTCAGCTCCCTTTGAAATCAATGGCTACCTCCACCCAGCTGCTCCGTCGGCCCCTCGCCGGGTGCGTTTCCTCCCAGCCCGTCTCTCAGAGGGTCCCCGCGTGCATTGGGCTGGCCCGGGGCACTCTGGGGGTTACTGCGGCAATAACTGACCACGAGGCATTAACCGGCTGGCCAGGCACAGCCATGAGGGTGGGGAGGCGGGTGGGACAGAGCGGAGGAGCACGCAGCAGGGAATCTGTGTGGCACCCACACCCGGCTGATAACAGAGCACCCCGCCGGGCCCCAGGGGGATACGCACTGCACCCCGTCCCTTCCTGGGCGTGTGACCCCAGGCAGCTGGCACCTGCTGTTTAGCTGCGGTTTATCCAGGTACTAGGGCCTGACGCGGCTCCCGCTGAAGTCAATGACAAATCGTCCATCGACTTGGGTGATGCAGGATCAGGCCCATCTACCGTATTTACTGTAATTGCGAAGGGCAAGATCCTGCGCTTGCCCATCACAGGGACTGTCAGAACGAGGACTTGCCCTGCGCTGGCCCCGTCTCCGGGCAGCCCCTGAGCACGGCCGAGCCGCCTGAGGGCCCACTCCACCTGACCGGCCGCGGGACTCAGCCGGCCTGCTCTTAAGCCCAACAGCAACTGATCTCTGGCTGCTCCGCGCTGCA
Organism: Trachemys scripta elegans; assembly: GCF_013100865.1. Taxonomy (NCBI): domain Eukaryota; kingdom Metazoa; phylum Chordata; order Testudines; family Emydidae; genus Trachemys; species Trachemys scripta. The sequence goes on from NC_048315.1 coordinate 21,120,014, forward strand.
GCGCGTTCGGAGCTCACGGATGTCCGGGGAGAGCATGCGAGGTTTGCGTGAGCTGAACCTGGACAGCGTCTGCAGAGCTCTGCCCGGCCTGGGTGCGTGGAGGGAGGAGAGCAGAGGGCCGCGCCTCCCTAGACTTCCACGCTGCATACAGATCGCAGGAGGCAGGGCAGGAACAGGCCAGGGATTTGGCAGGATTGCAGGCCCCCGGGTGCCAACATGCACTGCAGAGAGGCTCTCTCCCAGCAGAGCTGGAGGGCTGGGACGTGACCTGACTTAAGGAGAGGCAGCGGCTGGGAGCACCCGCTGGGCAGGCCTGGATTGCAGATTCCTTTAGCGGTGCCCTGCCAACGCACTCACGGGCGGCTACACTGCCATTCTGCATCTCCCTGCCACTGACAGTGCAGGCCATGCTGCCCCGCCCCATCATACAGCCACGAACGGGCCTCCGACAGGGACGACGTGATCCGGGTCGATACAGTGGGGGCGAGGCCCTCGGTCACCTGGACTTGGAATGGAATCCAAGAAACCATACGCCAAGTACGTCCCTGCATTCCCTCCCAGGTGCCCAGAGACTACGGTGGTGGGCACCAGGTAAGAACAGAGAGAGACAGAAGGACAGGGGCTGGAACAGATGGGGGAGGAGGGATGGAGAGATAGAGAGACAGAGGAGTATGTCTGAGGATAAAGAGATAGGGGTGTCTGAGGCTAGAGAGATTAGGTAGAGGGGTGTGTATGGGGATGGATAGATAGATGTTCATGAGGATAAGCTAGACAGAAGCTAGAGGGGAGGGGTAAGATAGACAGTAGACAGCTAGATAGAGGGGTGTGTGAGGACAGACAGACAGAGGGGTGTGTCGGGGGTTCAGCTGGATAGATCCGGGAGTGGAGAGTGGGTTGGACAGAAGGAGCACGAGAGGGAGGGATGGATGGATGGACAGAACAGCCTCCCAGACATCTACCTCCTGCCAGGGCTTCTTGTTCTCTCTTGTTCAACTAGAAAAAACAGAGACCAGCCCTGCCCCCTCCGGCCCTGGGGGGAGAATTCAGGCATTGATAGCACACTCATCACCGTGGTATCTGAGACCCTCTCACTGCACCATGCCACCGGGATTGCCCCAGAGGTGCCTCTCCTGACTCCACTACCATAGCAGGGCTGCAGGGGAACTTGGGGCCCCGCCCACAGCCACGGGGAGTTGCCCACCAAGTGGACACTTTGGGGAGCTCTTTCCCCAGCTCCCTTTGGGGGCTGGTTCTTTTGGGCTCCATCTGGCGCTGCCTCCTGCCACCCCGAGTGCCAAGCCGATGCCCCGTCTGGCTCTCGACGAAGGCTCTGAACCAACACGTCCCCAAACCGTGTGACTTGTTCTAACATCATCGGAGACGCCCCTTTCGTTAGTTCACCTGTCCACGCATTATACCCTGCCTGATCCGAGGCATGCACCGCTCCTCCCCGGAACCCCGCCATTGCCAGCACGACGCTCTTGCGCCCGCAGGCACGGGAAAAACCTCGCTCTCACCTCCGAGGAACTTGCTGTCCCTTTCACTAGGCGAGCCGCCACTTGTGAGGTTATCGCTGTGCTCGTGGCTAAGGTGAGCGCGCGCTCGCAGGGCGGAGTAAGCGCCTGGCTTCCAGGGCTGATGCTCTCCCATTCCCCCTCCCCAAAGCATCGTCCACAAAAGGGTGCGTCTCGGGGACAAGCCCTATCCTTCGGGAAAGCTGCCGGCACCAAGCATACCAGCACCAGGAACTACTGCCAACGGTGCTGCTGACGAGCCAAGAACCAAGGATGCAGGGGGGAAGGGATAGCTCAGTGGTTTGAGCATAGGTCTGCTAAACCCAGGGTTGTGAGTTCAATCCTTGAGGGGGCCCATTTAGGGATTTGGGGCAAAAATCTGTCTGGGGCTTGGTTCTGCTTTGAGCAGGGGATTGGACTAGATACCTCCTGAGGTCCCTTCCAACCCTGATATTCTATGATCTGCCCGCTCTTTGCACGTCCTGTATTCCCTCAACAAAGCGATGGACCTCACGAAGACGGACGCCCCCTCTGAGTTGAGGCCGATCTTGTGAAGCGTAGCTCTGTGCGCGCACATCCCTGGGAACATAACAGAGCCCCACCCACCGCAGGCCAAGGTCGCTGGAAGCCCTGGAGAAGCTCTTTGACTTCCAGGGAGCTACGGGGATTTGCAGCCGCCGAGGAGATGATCCCCGCCAGCACGGTGAGCGTGGGATTTCTCTAACCGCGTCGGCGCTCATCGCCGGAGTATCTGAGCACGAAGCACCGTGACTGACACCTGTCACGTGCTGGGAACAAGGCGTGGAGCTGCTGTTTCTCAAGCACGCCCAATGTTGGAGACCATGCCAAGGAAGCCCACCAGCTCTGCTGAGGAGGCCTGGCGCAGTTCTCCCGACAGATCCGTGACAGTGCTCACACCAGAATGCTGCCCTCCCAACTCCAGTCTTGTCTACACCAGTAAGCAGCTCGAGTTTAACTTAAATCGGTTTCAATCCGGTTTAGTTAAACTGGTGCACACCCCAGTATTGATGCTTTTCTTTCAGTTTAGCTTCACCCAATAGAAAAAGCCCGATTTAAACCAACATCAGAACTTCCAAACAGGGGTTTGCACTACTTGGATGCTACAGAAACTGAACTCTTGGGGAAAAAGCAGCCTCGTCTGTGGGCGCAGAGCCCTGGGGGAATCCGGCCCCAAGCTCTTCTGAAAATGTGGCCCCCTAATAGCTAGTCGTATGCCTTATATGTACCAAAACCATCCATTTACACAGCTTAGCAGAAGGCTGTTTTGACTTTCTGAATTCCTCTTCCCAAGCCTGAGAGATAAATAAACCCGTGGAAAAAAAAAAAAACCATAGACAAGAGCGAAAAAATAAGCAAGGGCCCTTGTGGAAAACTCAAAAATGCCTCTTAACAACTGGGAGTAAAATTATTTTAAATGAGACAAAAGACAACATGGTGTACTGTTCCTTTTGATGTGCTGAAAAACCTCCATCTCCGCTCTGATTTAATTGGAACTCAATTAAGTGAATAATTGGTACAAATGTAAAATTACCTTCCACCAACTTGTGGAAATGAATCGCCGGGGCTGCATTCAAAATGAGGCTGCAAACAGATAACAAACCCTCGCTCCGCGGCTTGGGTTATTCCCCAGCAGATGCCGGCAGGGCAGGCGGCGCTTACGGATGAGCTGGCGGTACCGGCTGCGAGGAGGTGTTTGCGTTTCTGATTTCCCCATTTAAACGGCGCGTTGACAGCGAGTGCCCTGTGCGGGGCTCTGGGTTTGGGGCCTTGTCCCCAGCTGGTGTCGATCTGGGAGAACTCTCTGCAACCTCGTGGAGGAACACTGGACTTCAGCGAGTCTCTAGCTATTAGAGACCAGGATGAGATCGTGTGTGTGGGGCGACAGGGGGGGAATTATCCCCCACCTACCTGCTAGGAAGTTCTTCCACTTTCCTTTGGTGCCGGCCACTGGAATGGCACTGATCCAGTCTGACACGTCTTACAGAGCGAGAGAATCTTTTGCCGGGCTTGTAAACTGTGCCCCTGCTAGACTCGACAGCACCGGGCCTTGTCTATGGGTGGGAGCTAGCCACGGGATAGCCACGGGGAACGAAAGCGCTGGTTTGCAGCATCTCAACTTCACGCCCGGCTTGGAACCAGCTTCACTCAAGCAGTCCCAACCACCGCTCCCATTGTCGAACACAAGTACTTAGCTGGACCTGTAATACCCCTATTACACAGAGGGGAAACTGAGGCACAGAGACCAAAGTGACTTGCTCAAGTCATGCAGTGTGTGTGTGTGTGTGTGTGAGGGAGCAGGGAATTGAACACAGTCTCCCATGTCCTAGGCTGCAGCCTTATTCACTGCACCCTCCTTCCTTCCAGCCTCGCTCTCAGCACTGGAACTGAAGCATCTACAGCAGGGGTTCTCAAACTGGGGGTCGGGACCCCCCAGGGGGTCACGAGGTTATTACCTGGGGAGTCGCGAACTGTCAACCTCCACCCCAAACCCCGCTTTGCCTCCAGCATTTATAATGGTGTTAAATATAAAAAAGTGTTTTTAATTGAGAAGGGGGGTCACACTCAGAGGCTTGCTATGTGAAAGGGGTCACCAGTAAAAAAGTTTGAGAGCCACTGATCTACCGCGGCTGCTGGAGCAGGGGCAGATCCCTAGCGCAGAGGCGGCCTCGGGACCTTTGGTGTAAGTCAGTGAACACGAGTGACACATTGCGGCACTCCCGCAGGCAGGCAGTGCGGTGCATTAGACGGGGACTCAGGACACCTGGGTTCTATCCCTGGCTCCCCCACTCCCCTTAGGCGAGTCACTTCCCCTCTTACCCTGCATCCGACAGTGAGAGCTCTCTGGGGCAGGGACTGTCTCTCGCTACGTGTCCGTGCAGCGCCCGGCGCAACGGGACCCTGATCTCAATCAGGGTCTCTCGGCTCTGCTGGAATATAAACGATGACGCATCGTCCCAGTCCGGGAACAGGGGGCTGCATTCTCTCGCACTGATGTTGATCCCGTGGAGTTATGCCGCACCCAGCGAACTCGGGCAGCCAGACCCCGATGCTTCAGAGGAAGGCAAGCGGCCATAAAGATATACTGCCATGTATCAGGCAGTCAGGGGGATCCTCTCCCCACCCCACAAGGCTGACGACCAGAAGCCAGACGATTGCTCGTCTTCCCTCCCTTCAGGAAGCTGGCTCGGCTGGTGCCCGGCCAACTGGGGCAGCATTCCCTAGCGCCGCTCAGCCATGTGCAGGAGAGAAAGGATCTGGACTCAGTGGCCTGGGAATTCATCTCAGCGGGTCTCTCCAGACCGCCCCTCCCGGGCCAGGCTACTGACCTACCCTGTTTCACGCTGTGCTGGGGTATTCCACAGCCTTATGGAGAAGTCCCAGAGCCCACAAAATGCTCCTGACTCCAGCAGTCACCGGGCCCAGAGGCGACAAAGCGACCTCCCAGGGTGGACACCTGGATCCCAGCTGGACCCCTTGCCTGGCACCTGTTCATCCGGTCACCTCTCCGAATGGCCGCTCCGACCGCGCCCCCAGTCCAGAGCGGCGCCTCCAATTACCCGGTGCCTCCAGCGTCCAGCAATAAACCTAACAAGGGAGTTGGGAACGACAGGATCTCCACAGCCAGCGGGACGGCACCAGCACAAAGTGATCAGCCAAACGCACCACCGGAGAGTTTCAGATCTGCAGTTACTGGGAGTTAAATGTTTGCCGAGACCCGGGTGACTGACTGTCGGCCGTAGCCCTTGCTGGTTTCCACATGCCCAGTCTAGGACTGAAAGGGGAACCCACCGGTTCTGCATGGGCAGCACTTTGAGAGCCGCAGTGTTTCCCAGCCACATAAATAATGAAGAGGATGCTCAGGTGACATCAAGTCCCGGCGGGGGAAAGTGCGTCGGGAGCAGACGGATACGGCGGATCAGACAGCTGGCGGGAGCTCCGAGAGAGGACGCAGACCGGACTCACTTCTGCTTTCGTTTACCTGGGACCAATCTCCTGGCCTCCAGCAGGGCCTGCAGCGCTGGCAACCTAAGCCCAGTTCAGCCCCAGGTATGAAGCGAATGGCCGAGGGAGCGACCAAAGCTGGCTGGGTATGTCTGCAAATCCCATCTCCCGACTGCAGCCGCGACGGGCCCTAGCGAAGGGCTTCGTTCCGCTGACCCCAACGTGAGCTGGCCACGGCAGCACGTGTGTTCCCCGGCTCAAGCCAGCGCTTCCCGCCAGGGCACCTCGGAGTGCTTTGCAGGGGAGGTCACTAGCATAGTGGCCCCATTGCACAAATGCAGAAACTGAGGCACTGAGAGGGGACGTGACTTGCCCCAGGTCACCCAGCCAGGCATAGAACTCGTATCTCCTGAGTCCTGGTCCAGGCCGGACTGCCCCCCATTCTCCACTACCTGTCTGCAGCCCTACCACCCCGACACGGCCGCGCCCCGCAGTCCGAGAGCACCCTTCGGCGGCAGATCTCAAAGCTGCACAAAGCAGGTTCTGTCACCGTCACCCCCATTTGACAGAAGTGGGGGGACGGGCTGGGTCTCCTCTCATTTGCACTGGTTTAAAGCAGGGACCAGCCCCGGGTGAGACACCGGCAAGATGTCCAGAGAAAGCAGAACGGCATGGCCTAGATCCTGCAGGCAGCCGGGGACAGAGTCAGGAGCAGGGCCAGGGCTCCGGACGCCCGCCAGACCAGAGCTCGTTCAGCAGTCAATGCTGCAGAAAGGTGACGGGGTTACCTGCGTGATCACAGCCGCCCTGCTCTCACACAGCTGCAATTAACGAGGACAACGCTCCCCTTTCAGATCTACACAATGCCGAGTGTTGGCAGAGTAAAGCCAGCGGGTGGCCTACTGAGATCCCAACCAGTCCTACATGTCTCTGATTCTCAACCAGGCCGCGAGACGCTTTCAGCGATGCCCCGCTAGCCCCTTGCCACGGCCCTCACAACACCCCCGCAGGCAGGGAACTGTCGCCGTGCCCAAGGCATGGATCACACCCCTCGGGGGCATTACCCCTTCCCCGATCACCTCCCCTGCACCCACTGGACACTTCAGGGGAACAGCCATTCTGTGCTGGGGAACGTCTTTACAGAGGGATCACAGGGGCAGACACCAACTGGGGAGCTCCGGATAACATCACAGCAATGGAGCCATGCTGCTAGAGGGGCTCGGAGCCAGTGCAAAGGTGTTTCCATGGTCCCCTACGCTGGCCCTGAGTGCCAGGGTGAAGATCACCTCCTGCAGGGCTTGCACGGACACTTCAGACACATGATGGTTAATTTGCACTGGCCAGAAAGGGTGGGTAGGGAAAAGGGGAAGTGGGGGACCAAAAGGGGAGCACACGACTGCTTGGAACGGGGCTGGCTGGGGACGTCCTCTGGCCTGAGCCACGCCGCAGCTCAGAATGGCTGGAGGAGCTCTGCCTGCCTGCCCTGCCCCGGCAGGATCGTACGCACTAAGTGCTCCCAGCTGCTGACAGCTCCCGCTGTCAGATCCTGTCCCGTGAGCCAGGCTAACGCCGCGCTGGTACAAGGCAGAGTCTGGGGATGATCCGGGCCCCCAGAATACATGCCTCCCTCGGCTCATTCCATTAGCGCCTCTCGCTTCGCCGTCCATCGTCCGCCTTGCAGAGCGACGGGACACGTAATTGCCTTTGACAGCCCGCCTCAGTTTGTTCCTTCCAGCCCCGGTGTGCAATAACCCTGGCCAGCCCTGCTAATAAAGCGCACGAGCCGTTTGGTTGGGAGGAGACCAGGGACCCGGTAGAGCTGCGGGAGGCAATCGTCCCAAGCCACAGCCCTGCAGCGCTGGAGCTGGGGGTTCAAGAGGCTTATGGGTGAGTATCGAGGGAGTACGGGGTCTCTCTGGAGCGGCCAACCCTCTGTGCTGGCTTCTGGTCTCCCATCAGCGGGGGCACTCCAGGGTGAGTGAATCCAGGCCCCAGATCCTACACTGATACAGTGCATTATTGGGGAAACACTCACCAAGATCAGGGCCCCACTGTGCCCGGCGCTGCACAGACACACAGTCAGATCCAGGAGGAGAAGTGATATGTCCAAGGACACACAACACATCAGTGGCAGAGTGAAAGCTAGAACCCTGGCGTCCTAGCTCCCAGGGCAGAGTCCTAGCCATTACACCGCACTGCCTACTCCTAGTCCGTGCCACGTCCTGAGACTGACCTGGCTCCACCACAAAGCTTAGCAGAGTTGCTTCACACTGACATCAGCACGGGTAAGCGCAGAATTTGTCCCACTCCATTTAACAGGCTTTCAGCTCTGGGATGACTTCTCCTCTCGCTTCTGGGCTCAGTGAGGAGTGATCCCTGAAGTCCATGGAGCAGGGCTGGGGTAAAACCAGCGCAGGGGAGAGGAGAATCAGGCCCATCTGCTCCGTGACACATGGGGGCTTTTTGTCCCCCTTTCACACCACACTGTTCCCTTTGGCTGTGGGCAGACGATGTCCTATCACCTAGGCCCCTACTCAGTGACAGCTGAACAGGGGCCAGTGTTACATGGTATCACTCCCTCTACAAAGCCACTCTGATTTCCCTGAGCGTCTCCAAGGGAGCAGAGCGCCTGAATCGATGGGATCCGAGTGCCCAACTCCCATCAGACCTTTAGCAAACCCCAGCCTCCTTGCCAGGCTGCAAACACGCCTCCCTGCCTGACACAGCGTCTCCGACCCGTGCCCGGGCGTCACTCCGCTTCTCAAGTGCGGCTTGATCCAGGCCAACGCACCTCCGTCATTGCAAGCCTGGGCTCCAGCATTCGTGGGCCAGCGAGCCACTTCCCGGAGGGGGCTGGGAGTGAGGGCTGCATTTCAAGCACCTAGGACAGCTCCTTGGAAGAAGGCTGCATTTCACGGCCCAGAAACCGATGGAGCCATGAAAACGTAGCCAGCCCTTGCCAGTCTTCTGCAAGTACCCTGAGCTAACCCCCCAGAGGGGAGGGCAGGTGGCAGGCCACTGGGAGGAACAAGTAACCACACTAGCGCAGGGCGGCCGCGGTTCAGGAGGCCGGTGCTGCCTCTGCACTTAGTAAATCTCCCCAGCAACCGGAGACGGGACACTAGATGGGGAGGGCTCTGAGCTACTCCAGAGAATCTTTCCCAGGCGTCTGGCTGGTGGGTCTCGCCCACATGCTCCGGGTCTAACTGATCACCAGATTTGGGGGCTGAGAAGTTTCCCCCCAGGTCAGATTGGCAGAGACCCTGGGGGTTTTCACCTCCCTCTGCAGCCTGGGGCACGGGTCACTTGCTGGATTGAACTAGACGTAAATGGGGGATTCTCTGTCACTTGAAATCACAACTTGACGTCAGTGACTCAGCCAGAGGTTCGGGGTCTGTCACTGGAGTGGGTGGGGGAGGTTCTGTGGCCTGCCATGCGCAGGAGGTCAGACGAGACGATCATGAGGGTCTCTCCTAGCATAGAAGTCTCTGAATGTGCCCTAATAAAGCTGCTCCTTTAGCTGTAGAAACGCCTGCTTTTAGACCTAGCGGTCGTGGGTTCAATCCCTGCAGATGGCCAAGGAAGGGCTGTGCTGGCAGGTTAAAGAGCAGGGCAGGAACAAAACTGGCAACAGGGCAAATCAAGCCCTGGCATTGAACCATCTAGCCCTGGTATTGAACCAGCGTCCACATGGGGGCTGTCAGTACTAATGAGAGTCGAGGTGTGGTTGCCCATAAAGCCACAAGACTGCACTCAGCACGGGACGCTATGTCCGTGGCAGTACACGCAGCAGTCGGAGGTTCCTGGAGAGGAGGGGGATGGCGGGCGTCTTTGGGGCATGAGAAGTAAGAACCGGCTGGGGACTGATGCTCTGATTCAAACCTGCGTCCTGTAATCTGAGTACCAAGGGGTTCAGGACAGTCAAAGGCATCATAGGGGTTTAGCTGCCCTTGGAATCCATCGGTATTTGGACACCCAACTCCCTTAGGAGCTTGGACAATCCCGATCTTATGGCTCTGCTGTGCCCAATGGAGGCCCTGATCCTGCAATCGGATCTGCCTGGGCCCACGGCTGCACCCGCATGGAGCTTTCTGAAATCAAAAGGCTCTGCCCTGTGGATCTCACTGCAGTCCTGGAGCCCAAGACTGGCAAGAAGATTGTCACAAAGCAGCTTCACACACACGCACACACACGCACATGCACGCTGCCCCCAAGCATAGGATGTGTCCAGCCCACGACTGACCCCGCTCCACCTCCTGGGGCCGGCTACCATGCTCGGTGACAGGGCAGTGTGGATGGCCCCTTTGTGCCCCTTTAGCAAGAAAGGGGATGTGGCACCTCCAGCGAAGCGAGGGGAAGCAGGGATAAACCGGCCTGCCAATACTGGTCCTGACCTGGGCACACCCGCCCGGCTCCAATCACTCCAGCTCATCTGCAACTCCGGCGCGTGACAGAGAAGGGAAAGCGGAGGAGAACACATGTCTGGAACGCGGCGACATTGTGGACGCGGGCGGCCGGGCTGCATCTGCCCCAGACAGTGGAGACCAGACCTTTGATTTGGTTATGCGGGGCTAATGCAATCATGTCTGCAAAGCGATTCCCTGCTGCTTTCCGAAGGAACGGCTGATGATGGGGAACACAGCCAGGGGAGACAGCTCCACATTACAGTTAAGGCAATAAACAGCCGTCCCCTGCACGAGGCTGCCTGGAGCCGCCGGCATCGCACCCCCGCGTCTGGCCACGTTATCATCCTCACATACCCCAGAGCTCCCAGGCTGCGAAAGGCCAGATCCGCTGCCCCTGCAAACTGGGGCGCTGGCTAGTGCTGGGTGCAGCCGCCGAGGGGGGCAAGGCAGCGGTGGGCCCTCTGCAGTCCCGGAGCCCCAGGGAGGTGCTGTTTGCAAACCCTGAGCATGCAACAGCGCCAGTGGAGGGGATGAGATATGCATGGACACGCTGGAAAAGAAAGGCTGGAGAGAGGCAGCATCTTGGTCAATTTCAAGCCAGATTCCTTGGGCTAAAGGGATCTCCATGGCTAGCCTAGGGCAGGACAGCCTGGGGGTAAACATAACATTCCAGGAAATGCCTTGACAGGAGAGGCTCTGTGGAGAAAACTGGAAACACAACCTATGCTGCATTCAGCCAGCCAACAGGCCATATGCCCGGCCCAGCAGCCTGGAAGCACCTGGGTTCTAACCCCAGCTCTGATCCTGACTCCCACTGTAGGACCTTGGCCAAATCACCGCTCTTGCCTCAGTTTCCCCACCTGTCGAATGGGGTTACTAAGGCCTGCTTGGCCGGAGGGCTGCTAGGGTTATTTAGGAAAGCGATCTGAAGATCATACAATCTGTGTAAGCCTTGTTACCAAGGGTGCAGGTGGTGGGTGGCCAGAGAACACAGGAAGGGAGATGGAGGGCCGAGGGAAGTTGCAGCCTTCAGCGGCTGAATGCACCGCAGGGTTAGAAGTGGAAGACAGCACACGCAACGGAGCGACGGCTGGCTGGAGGGAGCTCGGAGCAGAATCCCCAGAGAAGAGAAACAGCAGGGCAGAAGCAGAGCAGGGAGATGGCAGCTCCAAGGGAAAAGGGAGCACACGGCGGAGTGGGGTCCGCAGCCCATTCCACAATTGCTGAGTCTAGGCCAGTCTTAGCGAGACCCTGTGGGGCGACTCTAGGCAGCCCGAGCCCGGGAGCCACAGGGACACCCCTTTATGTTCATCACAGTCCAGCCCTCGGCAAGGGACACCGCTGAGAGCCAGAACCAACCGGCATCCTGCTCCGAACGCCCCTGAAGACAACTGCATGGCTCCTGCTGGTAGGATGAGAGGCCGGGCTGTGGGCGGAAAGGGTGCGAGAAGGAAATACTCATTTCTGGAGAATGTGCCTCAGTGACAGACACAGGGCGCTCGAGCTATTTCGCTTAACAAAGAGAAGGTTACGGGGTGAGCCGATTCCCTACACCGGGGAATACCGAAACCATCTGCTCGAGGAATTCTCCACAATGCTCCCTTCCGGCCTGGGAACCTGTGAATTTTATACAGTCCTCCCGACAGGGGGCGGAATCAGCCGAGTACCCAGAACCTACCCCACCACATGCGTCAGATAACACACGAACCTTCTCTGCAGAATGCGCCGACGCTGATGGCAAACACCTTTGCTCATCTAACTCGCACGACAGCCCTTCTGAAAGGCCCAGTGCGTTGGCAGCGTCAATTCCCCGCTTTACGGGAGGCAATGCACCCATCTTTGGGCTCTGGGAGCTAAAATTGGCCTTTGCCAGGAGGCCCGAAAGCTGGAAACATTCGCTCAGCAGTTCGCGCCGTTCCCTGGCTCCTTTGCAGGCGCTCCGAGGACCACAGCGCTGAGGACAGCATCTTATCACCCATTATTAGCAAAACACAAAACTAAATAATACTCAAATGAGACGTACTGGGCACCGCTCCGGCTCCATATAACCAGGGCTTCTATTCGTTAGCTCCTGAGAACAATTTACACAAATCATTTGGAACAGGGAGAGGAGGGGGGAAAAAAAAAAGATGTCTTTAAAAACACCTGATGTCTGGACTCTCATTAAATGGAATTAGCTGGCAAATGCGATAATCCCATTTCATGCTGCAAATGCGGCAGCGGGGGGAGGGGAGGGAAATGATAGGGGAGCCGTGGTTGAATCCTGCCAGAATGTCCTCTCGGCACTTCTAGGAGCTGGAACGGCGTTCTGGTACTTCTCCTGGCCCCAGGCCCAGCGGCTTCTTGCCCTCCAGGGCTTCAGAGTGTCCCCCAAGCCAGCTGGCGCCAGGCCAGGGTGGGGAGCGCCTGGTTGGCACAGAGGGAGCCAGGGATGCTGTAGCCAGAACCAGGCAGGGGTTCCCGGAGTTGCTGGGAGCCTGACAGAGCCAGGCAATGCCAGGAGCCAGGTAGAGAGGCCACCCAGAGAGCGGAGCAGAAGTGAGGCACAATTGGGGGAAGGTGAAGCCAGGACGGGCTCTGCAGGGAGTCACCCCTGCTCCCCTGGGCCTCCCCCAATCTTCCCCCTAGCGCTCCCCCCGCCCTGCATTCCAGCCCCCTCTTTTTCTCAGCACTGGTCTACACTAGAGCGTGAGGCTGACGTAAAACAGCTTACGACGAACTCTCTCTGGAAGTGTCTACACTACAGCCGTGCTCCTCCCGACCTAACCCATCCACTACATCGACTTCATAACTCCACCGCCGCGAGAGGCGTAGGGCTTAGGTCAATGTCGTCAGGGTGACGCTTACATTGCCTGTCAGCCCGGCGCGGGGCTCGCAGCCTCCATCTCCCCCAGGGCTGACAGAGCAGGGCTGTTTCATAGCAGGGAGCCTAGCAGCAGTGAAACGGACATTCTCGTCCGTTTCATGGCTGCTATTATTTCTCATTTGGGCTCCGGCTCTCAGACCTGGGGACGGTGGGGGGCTCCAGCTGTAAGCCCCACGGAGCTGTCGGTGCCCCACACTCCAGCAGTCGGTGCCCCACAATGCCTCACTTCAGTCGGTGCAAGCGCGCCTGGGGAGGACGCGCACCACCAGCAGAAGGAGGGTAGTGTGGACACCAACGGCCGACT